>NC_079215.1:8032175-8064675 GCF_029633865.1 Lampris incognitus | reverse complement strand
GCACCTCAGTGGTTGGCACCGTGGGAGAAACCTCACCATTTGGGACATTCACGCTTCAGTGTGCAATCTCTCTTTCTCTCTCCCTCTCTTTCCTCTCTCCCTCTCTCTCCCTCCCCCCTCTCCCTCCCCCCCTCTCTCCTACCTGTCTCTCTCCTACCTGTCTCTCTCCCTCCCCCCCTCTCTCCTACCTGTCTCTCTCCTACCTGTCTCTCTCCCTCCCCCCCTCTCTCCTACCTGTCTCTCTCCTACCTGTCTCTCTCCCTCCCCCCCCTCTCTCCTACCTGTCTCTCTCCTACCTGTCTCCCCCCCCCTCTCTCCTACCTGTCTCTCCCCTACCTGTCTCTCTCTCTTTCTTGCCCTCTACTTGTCTTTCTATCGTACCATCATAACAATTCCACTGTTGTGAAACAATACTGTGTATGATAAGGCGATTGACACACAGACAGAGAGGCGGGCAGGCAGATGGACAGACAGACAATAGTTATGGTCAGCGGCGGCTGGAGCTAAAAAAATGTTTTTTTTTGGGTGGGGGCGGGGCAATTTACCTTGGCACAGCACACCTGTATCAGGGTTCGTAGACGGTGGATGATTGACGGTCGAGACGAGGCATGGGGGTGGGTGTGAACATGATTGACAGTCACGAGAATTGTCCAATCACATTAGATCAAAAGCCATTAACACAATACCAATTCGCTGCCAATAAAAGCGGGAGTGTCCGTGGAAAATCGGAAGAAACCAATCAGACAGCGGCCTCAGGTCCCCTGCCGGCCACAAGTTTGAGGGCTTACATGAGGTGTGGTTTGGCCGGCGCCCCTCACCCAGGAAGTATATGTATTCAGACAGGAAGTATATGCATTCAGACAGGAAGTACATGTATTCAGACAGGAATCAACCAAACACCATGTGGAGCCAATATTTACTGGCTGCTGACAGGCGCTCAAAGACTGTAAACACATTTATTTCATAAGTGAATTATATTTAACATGTTTAAGTAGATTTTCATTTCTTGATATTTGAAGGGGGGCGGCGCCCCGGCGCCCTGTACCGGCCAGCTGCCACTGGTCACTTGGAAACATCAGTTTTGCAGATATGCGCTACTCAAAGTGAATTCCCCTAATGTGTGCGTATGTTGCATCGTCTCTACGAGTGTGTACGTGATGCGTGTTTCTGGAGCTCGCCGTGGTGTAATGCAACGCTCATGGCGTCCTCTCCTCAACTCTGTGTGGGAGCTACGAGAATGTGTCGGTGAGACATCCTGCGTGCCATTATCGGTCAATGTTCAAGTGGAGAGAGAGACAGAGAGGGAGGGAGGGAGGGAGGGAGGGTGAAATAGGATGTGGGCATATTGCAAGAAAAATTAAAATTCTGCCTTCTAGAAAGTTGACCAACCCCCTATATCCAACCTAACACTGGGAGTTATTCAGCCCTGGTGCTAAACAGCGATCACAAATTAGCAGTGGGTTTTTTTTTATGTTTATGATGTGAAAGTAAGAGCTCTTCTTAGCTAGCGGGGTCATTCTTTACTTGCTGAGACTAGAAACCAAGCAAGACTGAATGGCATAGCCGATCAAATACAGTATGGAAAAGGTCAAGAATACAGTGAGTTTCACTGTCCTTTCGAAAAAAATATATATATATCTTTTTTATCCGGAGGTTATTCATCGCAGAAAGGTTAATCAGTTCGTCTGGACAGAGCTTTTACTGGGCGGCACGATGGCGCAGTGGTTAGCGTGGTCACCTCATAGCGAGCAGGTCCTGGGTTCGAACCTTGGGGTAGTCCAACCTTAGGGGTCGTCCCGAGTTGCCCTCTGTGTGGAGTTTGCATGTTCTCCTCGTGTCTGCGTGGGTTTCCTCCGGGTGCTCCGGTTTCCTCCCACAGTCCAAAGACATGTAGGTCAGGTGAACCGGCCGTACTAAATTGTCCCTATAGTGTGTGTGTGTGTGTGTGTGAGTGATGGACTGCCGGCCTGTCCAGAGTGTTTCTTCGCCTGCCATCCAATGACTGCTGGAATAGGCTCCAGCACCCCGTGACCCCAATTGGGATAAGCGGCTTGGATAATGGATTGATGGATAGATGGTTTCCTGACTCATCTAAGTGACCCCTTCAGTCTCAACTGACTGCAGGTATTCCCGGCCTTATGAACAATGGTTAAGTGTGGTTTTCCTAACCGGTTTATCAAAGCCAGGAAGACGGCCAAACAGTGCACCGGCTGATCGAAGAGAGGAGAAGGACGACAGCTGTCTAAGCGTAAACCAGTGGTGATTCCGTACGTGGCGAGAGTGTCGAAACAGTTGAGATGCGTATTTTCCAAACACTGCGTCTCAGCTGCTTTCAAACCCCAAAACACGCTGCGCCAGAAATTGGTCACCCCAAGGTTCGGGTCCCCCGGCACATACAGAGCAATACAGTGTACGCTGCTACATGCCAGGAGGATCGCCGTGACTTGTACATTGGGGAAACCCAACAGACTCTGGCCAAGAGGATGTCACGACACAGAAGAGCTAACACGTCACGCCAGGACTCCACAGTCTACACCATCTACAGGCCAGCAGCCACTGTTTCAAGGATGAGGATGTGACCGTCCTTGATAGGGAGGAACACTGGTTTGAACGGGGAGTCAAAGATGCCATTTGTGTGAAGAGAGAACGACCATCCCTGAACCGGGGGGTGGGGTGGGGGTAAGAGTACATCTGTCACCATCTTACAATGCTGTGATTGCAAACATTCTGAATAGTACACATGGCCATTGAAACGCTAGTCACGACAATTAGCGTATGAAACTGATGGTTGGTTTCAGTCATTATGCCACTGTATTGTTTATAAGGGTGGTGACACCTGCAGTCAGTTGAGACTGAAGAGGTCACTTAGATGAGTGATGAAACATTTCTCTCGATAAAAGCTGTGCCCGGATGAACTGATTCAACTTTCGGTGATTTCCTTACCTGGATTGTTCAGCGTGCATCAAGACATCCAAAGATTAAAGAAGCTCCACATACAGGAGGCAGAAGCCCAGGGTCAGTGCCAGAGTAAGACCCCTGTAATGGGCAGAGACTTGTAGGTCAACAGACCTGCCTCTGGTGTTTCGTTCAGCTTAACAAAGAGTATGTCCAAATGGAAGGATGCATATGTAGAAAGTATCCCTCATTGACCGCGTCCTACATAGGCCAGATGGCTACAGCGGATGAAATAGGACAGTCTACGAAGGACGCGGAAGTCCGTGAAACTTCACGCTCAGATCCTCATGAGACCAACAGGTAGAGTGGGAAAAAAAATCCCTGACAGATAGAGAGGACGGACAGGAATCTCACAGCGACCTATGCTTTGATAACGTTTTAAATTCTCGAAGAAATTACGAGGTGTGTATACGAACTTGTGATGTCATTTTACTCAATAGCTTCAGTGTGGAGATTTTGGACGTGGGCTTGCCGTTGGACACCGCGTTACAACAGTGTCACAGAACCCAGATAAAAAAGAATCTTTGGTCCAAATATGGCCGACATCTGCAGTTATCTTACAGCCCACATTTGGCCTTGAACGATGGCGTTGACTCAGGGTGAGAGTGGCTGTCTCGACTCAGCCACACTTGGGCCACATCTGGCCCACATAGTATGTGCTGTAAGCCAAGTCAAGCTCGGTTCATTAAATTTGGGCCATGTCTGGCCCACACAACACTTGCCGTAACCCCGAGCCAGGCTCAGCTTATGACATTTGGGCCCCGTGTGGCCCACACATCAGTTGCCAGTGCCCTAACTGATTCGTAAGTACCAAAAGTGCCCCAGATTAGGCCCAAATGTGTCTGCTATCTGGGAATATGATCCTTAAAACTGCCTTGTCAACAACAATAGCAAAAAAGAAACAGCATCAAAAAACAGTGCCTCGGTTAGACCGTGTACATGATCCCCCATTGTTTATGACTTCTCAGTTGTACTGGCCAGGGGGACAGTAGAGGAGTACTACTGCCTATGGTAAATATAGGCTGCTCATTCCTGCAAGTTGAACCAGGAAATAGCTCAGCAATGTGATGGACCAGTGATAATATTGGACATTTTGAATAAAAACTTACAACTTGCACTTTTGTTTCCACTCCCAAATATGTGGTTTAGGTTAAACTGGACTAGCCGACACATGTCTGATGCTTGGGTCCTGTTGCCCCCTAAAACACTGCTGTAAAGCGGATGTCCAGCAGTGGTCCGTGTGCAGAATCTCCAAAATGAATTAGACTACTTCAGTGAGTAAAATTATATCATAACCGATATGAATCACGGTAAATAACTGCAAAAAGAAGACCTAGTAGGTCATAAAACGACGGAATTGTCCTTTAACTCGCTACAATTTGAAAATGAGATTGCATCTTTCTTCTGTCTTTTGTTCGGCTAAAAAGCAATAACTCGCAGACAGGAGCACCGAGGACTTTGAGATATCGAGATATGTAGGACTGTGAAGGCTACATCAGATGTGTGTCTTCCGAACTCGACCAGCTGTAAGCCTGGATTCAAGAGAGACTGTAGGGCCTAATGAGAGCTCTGACAACACCCTGGAGAACAGTCAGATACTGGACACACCAACTTTTAAAAACAATAACCCAAGTGCCCATGTTGATCTTGGTGATCTTTTGGCTTCACTGTGAACATGAGAGAGTAAGAGATTGGTGGAGATGCAGAGAGAGAGAGAGATGGCGAGAGAGAGGACATATAAAGACCTCTGGAGATAGCCAGCCCCTCTGTGTGCATGCCTGCATGTGTTTGTCTGGCCTTTGCACACCAGGAATCAGGAACATGCACTGGCGCATGCAAAATGAAACGAAACATCGTTTCCCCCACCCCACAGCAGTGCAACACAAAGACAACAACACACATCCAAAAACTACAAGAACACATAGCCAAACTAACACATATATTCAAACTAAACAACAACAAAAAAATCACCGTCCAGGAGAACAAACGCCAGCCAGGATGACTGTCGGAACTGCCGGTCTCCATGGATGGGCTAGCAGTTAGCTTAACCAGCACCACCCTCGGTGTTTCCTCTTTGGGTGCAGCTCCGGGCAGGGCCGTGGTCCTTGGGCCCTCCGGACGCAGCAGACCAGGCTCCTTCAGCCGATCCACTGCTAGCTCTCCCAGCCAGGCACCTTCAACACACCTCCCCGCACTCCACACAGCGACACTAAAAACCCAGTCAAGGCTAGGCGAGGCCGCCGCCAGACCGCCCTCAGTGTTATCGGAACTGCCGGTCTGCGTGGGCTAGCAGTTAGCTTAGCCTGCCCCGCTTCCGCGTCCTGTCAGACCGCCCTCGGCGTTACCTCTTCGGGCACAGCTCCGGGTAGGGCCGTGGTCCCTGGGCCCACAGGACGCAACAGACCAACCTCTCCTAGCTGATCCAGCGCCAGCTCTCCCAGCCATCAAACGAAGACAGACACAGACGTGGACAAAGACACTGCATGGATGATACTGGGTGAGGCTGCCGCAAACGTGAATTTACGCCACCATCTTCCCACACCGGAAGCAGAAATTTATGCATGCATGCAGAGGTGCATGTGTGCCATCTACTTGTGTGCGTGTGTGTGTGTTTCGAGATCGATGGAGAAATTTAGCTGTAAAGAGACAGAGCCAGAGAGGTGGAATAGGCTTGGTAGAAAGGAGGAGCTGGAAAGGTGGCGAGGGCTAGCGATAGAGAGAGATTGGGAGATAGAGAGCTCGAGGTAGAGAGATGGAGAAAGCAGGAGCGAGATAGAGAGAGAGAGATGGAGGTGAAGAGAGCTTTAGAGGGAGGGAGATGGAGAGAAGTGATGTGGTTTGTGCGGAGCAGCCTCAGAATTCTCTCCCCATGTTGAGTCAGTGATCTACATTCAATCTGCACCATGTGAATTATTGATTGGCCTTTAGCCAGTCAGATTGTGAGTATGTGTGTGTGTGTGTGTGTGTGTGTGTGTGTGTGTGTGTGTGTGTGTCTGTCTGTAGGCGCAGTGTGTTTGTTGTAGGTGTTTGTCAGCAGTGTGTGTCTGTAGGTGCAGTGTGTTTGCTGAAAAGCACAGCGCCGGCTTTTTTTTCCATCTCAGAAAGGCTTGTGGTGATCGAGCAGAGAGAATGGGACATTGTGATTAACAGTAACACACACACACACACACACACACACACACACACAAATCCTCTGTACAAACATTTGCACCTGCCTACACACAGATTGACACAGATGCACACGGGTGTGCTCTCACCCACGCAGAAATGTCCCCTCTGGTGCACCCTTATGCAACAACAGATGAACAGAGAAGACCTGCATCTGAAGAACATACAGACGGGTGTCAAATGAAAGGAATCCCCAACACGAGGTGTCTTAGCAAGGTGTTGGGTCACCAGGAGCCTCCAGAACAGCTTCAGGGCCTCCATGTCATAGATCCTACAAGTCCCTGAACTCTACTGGAGGGATGGACACCATTCTTCCAGAAGATAGTCCCTCATTTGGTGTTGTGACGATGGCGGTGGAGTCCGGACTCCCAATCCGACCATCATTTGGGTGCAACCTGAGGCAGATCCCATTGTCTTCACTCTTGCGTTGCCATGGAACTAGATCCTCCCAGTCCAAGCAGTGTGGACCAGCGTCGTGACCTGAGCACCACTTTAATCAAGGCTTTCGCGAATGGCTCCAAGTTTTTAAAACACACACCTTAATCTCGTGGAATAGATCCTCGGCCACAAGAGACGCCAACGACGACGACGACGATGGTGGTGGAGAGCGCTGCCTAACACGTCGGTCCAAAACCTCCCATAGGTGTTCAGTTGGATTGAGATCTGGTGACTGCGAAGGCCGTAGCATGTGATTTACATCACAATCATCCTCACCAAACCATTCAGAGACCCCTCGTGTCTTGTGGACGGGGGCACTGACATCCTGGAAGAGACCACTCCCATCAGGATAGAAATGTCTCGCCGTAGGATAAAGGTAATCCCTCAGAATAACTTTGTATTGATCTGCAGTGACCCTTCCCCCTAAGGGGACAAGTGGACCCACACCATGCCAGGAAAATGCCCCCCCCCACAGCATAACAGAGCCCTCAGGCCCCCTCACTCTAGCATTCAGGTTTACCCTTTTACGGGTCATCTGTCTGTACATGTGCAGTGATAAAACAACACACACAAATTGAAGTTTTTATGCACACATACACACGTAGTCCAATTCACTTATCAGTATTCCTCTGATAACAGAAAAAAACTTAATTCAGTGTAATCTGATCACTGCAACATGGTTAATGTGTGATTGAACAGTAACCATAAGCAGTTAAGGTCTCTACTTTCACACCAATATTAAAATCCACTTTCTGAAAGTCAAGGTGCTGGAAAATAATAAACGATAATAATAACACAATAAACATTATTTATGTAGCACTTTTCAGAACATACATTTACAAAGGGCTTTACAAACAAATACAAATAAACACAAGAAAGCGCATAATAAATACAGAAAGGAGAAAATAGAAAAGTTAAGAACGTAAACCCAAGAAGAATTTGAAGTTTTTCCAAGTTTAATGATGGTAGTAATTTTAGTTATGAAATAACTTTTAAAACACAACGTTTCATGGTCAAAGTTTCAGAATTGAGCCTCACTCCTTGCAGATGGTGTGGTGTTGTTGGCTTCATCAGAACGCGACCTCCAGCGCGCACTGGGGCGGTTTGAAGCTGAGTGTGAAATGGCCGGCATGAGAGTCAGCACCTCCAAGTCTGAGACCCAGGTTCTCTACCGGAAAATGGTGGATTGCTCACTCCGGGTTGGGGATGAGTTGTTGCCTCAAGTGATCTCGGGTTCTTGTTCATGAGTGAGGGGAGGATGGAGCAGGAAATTTGACAGACGGATTGGTGCAGCATCAGCAGTAATGCGGACGTTGTACCGGACCGTTGTGGTGAAGAGGGAGCTGAGCCGGGAGGCAAAGCTCACAATTTACCAGTCAGTCTTCGTTCCAACCCTCACCTATTGTCATCAGCTTTGAGTAGTGACCAATAGGGTGAGATCGTGGATACAAGCGGCTGAAATGAGTTTCCTCTGTAGGGTGTCTGGGCTCGGCCTTAGAGATAGGGTGAGGAGCTCAGACATCCGGAGGGAGCTCGGAGTAGAGCCGCTACTCCTTCACATCGAAAGGAGCAAGCTGAGGTGGTCCGGGCATCTGATTAGGATGCCTCCTGGGCACCTTCCTTTGAAGGTTTTCCGGGCACGTCCAACTAACTGGGAGGAGACCCCGAGGTAGACCCAGAACTCGCTGGGGGGACTACATGTCCAGTCTGGCCTGGGAACGCCTTGGGATCCCCCAGGAGGAGCTTGAGGGCGTTGCTGGGGAGAGGGACGCCTGGAGTGCCCTACTTAGCTTGCTGCCACCGCGACCCGACCCCGGAGAAGCGGCTGATGATGAGATGAGATGAGATGAAAGTTTCAAGGTGCTGAACCAAAATGCAAGGTAACCCTTTGTGAGCTATGATGAGTCAATTATGACTAAAATAGGGACTTTTCTATATCTCTAGTTTGCCTCCTTGTTATAATCACGTGTTGTTAGACATACTAATCTACATCATACACTGTATGGGATGAATTGACAAATCACTTCGTGGGAAACACATCGAAGTATTTTGAATCCTTTGTGTGACAGGAATCGATGGTAATCAGCTCTTAAACGTGGACTTTGATCACCAACTTGGACCCAACCTGAACCTAATATGAACCTTGTGATGTGAATGGTTATGAATCTTGTTGCTGTGGCTTGAGGCGTGCTCAGTCATCCCCATTGAAAAGTTCTACAGATTTTTATTATTCAAAAAATGGTCCGCAGGGTATCCGATTTTAGTAACCCTGACAAAACCTAGACTATTTTTCTTATTGTGCCGAATAACAGCGAATTGACCTTCATTTTTAGGCTGCTAGTTATCCGTCAAGTACATGGGTCTTTTCATAAAACCTGACAAACCCATGATTTGCCTACACACTATGAAACGGTTCCCATGCATTTTTGCACAGAAGTGCATGGGAGGCCGTTTGCTAACGCGTAAATCCATGTAGCTCATAGTTATCGAAAACAGGCTTAATCGCATTTCAGAAATGTTGGTTTGGGATTAAGGTTTGGCAAGTAATAACTAAACACAACTAATAGTGTCACGATTTGTTTGGTGATTTTACTAGTTTTATAATGGTTTTATAAGAATTCAATAGATTCAGATAAAATTCAATTTATTTTGGGTCAGTTCAGGTCAATCTGTATGTTTTTTTAACCCCCCCCCCTTTCTCCCCAATTGCATTTGGCCAATAACCCCACTCTTCCGAGCCGTCCCAGCCGCTGCTCCACCCCCTCTGCCCATCCGGGGGTGGGGGTGGGGGGGGCTGCAGACTACCACGTGCCTCCTCCGATACATGTGGAGTCGCCAGCCGCTTCTTTTCACCTGACAGTGAGGAGTTTCGCCAGGGGGACGTAGCACGTGGGAGGATCAGGCTATTTCCCCCAGTTCCCCCTCCCCTCTGAATATGCGCCCCGACCGACCAGAGGAGGCGGTAGTGCAGCGACCAGGACACATACTCACATCTGGCTTTCCACCCACAGATACGGCCAGTTGTGTCTGTAGGGACGCCCGAGCAAGCAGGAGGTAACGGGGATTCGAATTGGTGATCACCGTGTTGGTAGGCAACGAAATAGACCGCCACGCCACCCGGACATCCCTCAATCTGTATGTTAAGATGGATCATGGTGATCCATGATCCATGTACAACAAAGAACAGTCTAGAAAAAACAGAGGATTAGATGAATTAAAAAAGAAAAATGAATGTATATCTTTATCTCAGTGTTCCCAGTGCTTTTGACCTTGGCTTCAAGGGATTTGGGGACCCAGGGATCCTGTCGCAAACCTTTTAATTATAAGATGAAGCGCAAAATTAGGAACACCTGAATACCTGTCAGGATTTCTGAACGGAGAGAAGATGAATGGAGGGATGTGTGAGCACGCCACCATGGTTCAAATAATTACCCCTATACTACAGTCCCCTGTCGCCAAATAGTTAATTAAAAACCATCCCTTTGTGTGTATGTGAGTGTGTCTGTGCGCACGTGTGAGTATAGTATTAAAGACTAATTATAATTACGTTCCCGCCTGTCTCCTCCTTTTTTTTTCAACTTTTTTCCAATGCTTCCACTCTGGGAACTATTACACACACACACACACACACAGGCCTAACTCTGCACCACCAATATCAAGTCGGCAGTGTCTTTCCTCCATTTCTTTATGCTAGCTTCTTAATAGTGTAATTAGCAGTAGACGAGGACTCTTGTCTTTCACTGAGGGGTAAAGCAGTGCATTACATTTGACAGCTCTTAAGCCAGAGATATACTTGATTTTTAACCGCGTGTTTGCGTAGACCACCAACTGCATCGTGGAGGGAATTGTTCTTATATCCCAGAAAGTTGAATCAGTTCATCAGGACACAACATTTATTGGGAAAAATATTTCGTCGCTCATCTAAGTGACCTCTTCAGTCTCAACTGGCTGCAGGTTACCTGACCTCTTCAGTCTAAACTGACTGCAGGTTACCTGACCTCTTCAATCTCAACTGACTGCAGGTTACCTGACTTCTTCAGTCTCAACAGACTGCAGGTTACCTGACCTCTTCAATCTCAACTGACTGCAGGTTACCTGGCTTCTTCAGTCTCAGCTGACTGCAGGTTACCTGGCTTCTTCAGTCTCAACTGACTGCAGGTTACCTGACTTCTTCAGTCTCAACTGACTGCAGGTTACCTGGTTTCTTCAGTCTCAACTGACTGCAGGTTACCTGGCTTCTTCAGTCTCAACTGACTGCAGATTACCTGGCTTCTTCAGTCTCAACTGACTGCAGGTTACCTGGCTTCTTCAGTCTCAACTGACTGCAGGTTACCTGACTTCTTCAGTCTCAGCTGACTGCAGGTTACCTGACTTCTTCAGTCTCAGCTGACTGCAGGTTACATGGCTTCTTCAGTCTCAACTGACGGCAGTTTACCTGACTTCTTCAGTCTCAACTCACTGCAGGTTACCTGACTTCTTCAGTCTCAACTGACTGCAGATTACCTGGCTTCTTCAGTCTCAACTGACGGCAGTTTACCTGACTTCTTCAGTCTCAACTGACTGCAGGTTACCTGGCTTCTTCAGTCTCAACTGACTGCAGGTTACCTGACTTCTTCAGTCTCAACTGACTGCAGGTTACCTAACTTCTTCAGTCTCAACTGACTGCAGATTACCTGACTTCTTCAGTCTCAACTGACTGCAGGTTACCTGACCTTCTCAATCTCAGCTTACTGCAGGTTACATGACTTCTTCAGTCTCAGATGACTGCAGGTTACCTGACTTCTTCAATCTCAACTGACTGCAGGTTACCTGACTTCTTCAGTCTCAACTGACTGCAGGTTACCTGGCTTCTTCAGTCTCAGATGACTGCAGGTTACCTGACTTCTTCAGTCTCAGCTGACTGCAGGTTACCTGACCTTTTCAATCCGAACTGACTGCAGGTTACCTGACTTCTTCAGTCTCAGATGACTGCAGGTTACCTGACTTCTTCAGTTTCAGCTGACTGCAGATTACCTGACTTCTTCAGTTTCAGCTGACTGTAGGTTACATGACTTCTTCAGTCTCAGCTGACTGCAGGTTACATGACTTCTTCAGTCTCAGGTGACTGCAGGTTACCTGACTTCTTCAGTCTCAGCTGACTGCAGTTTACCGGACTTCTTCAGTCTCAACAGACTGCAGGGTACCTGACTTCTTCAGTCTCAACTGAATGCAGGTTACCTGACTTCTTCAGTCTCAACTGACTGTAGGTATCCCCCAACCTTATAAACAATAGTTTCATGATGACTGAAACCAAAGATCGGTTTCTTATGCAAATTGCCGTGACCATTAACTAGAGTTACAGTGGTCATGTGTACCATTCACAGATGATTTGGGGAATAGTTGTAATCACAGCATTGTAAGATGGTGACAGATGTACTCTGCTGTGCAACCAAGTGACTATGTTACATTCTAGGCAATAAAGGAGAAACAAATGTGAAGCATTCAAAGCATACAAACTAGTTTAGCTAGTAAAACTGGTAAATTAACACATTGTAACACTAAAAATAACAGCACTGGAACAAACAACAGCACAGTAAACATAAATAACTTCAGTAAACACTGCTTGCTAGCTTGCTGCTTTTTAGATAAAGGATTATTTTTGCTGTGTTAGCATTAGCATTAGCTAAGCTTGCTTGCGCATTGGTTGGGTCTCCCTGTGTGCAATGTCTGGGTCATGCTGTTTAGATATTTAATGGATATTTTGAAATTTGTGGTTCTTGGTGACAGCCGCTGAAATCAGCTGTGGATAAAGACAGCTGTTAGAAGCAGAAAAAAAACTGGTGAAGTGATTCAGCTCCTGTGGTGTTATAATGAACAGCACACCGCTCTCGGTCAATCAGGTCACTCGATCAAAAACGATTGTTGTACTAAGCAGGAATCAAACTTCTCTCTGTCTTTGTTAGCATTAAAATGATAGCACGATGGAAAGACAAGTAGAGTAAGACATGCTATCTATCTATCCTGAAAAGCAAGCAGAACTGTAATTGGAAGAGCCCTGACGAGACATTAGATCACTAGTTCAAACAAATTACCTTTGACCCCATGATCCAAAGCCAGTATTGACGTGTCAACCCTGGCTAATTTAGCAGGCTTACTAATCAACTAATGAGATAAGAACCAAGGGTAAGACGTGGAAGTCTTCACAACTCACTTCGTGAAGCTTGAATTAAGACTCACGCTGCTTGTTGAAATTACAATACATACATTAACGTAAAACCTGTGAGATAATGTGATATAATTTTCATACCCTATATCCAGCATTATCATGATATTCATATAACGTGACACTATGACAATACATAGTGACACTTGGCAATATTGCATTCAGTAGCACTGAGTATTTGAATGTTTTGTTTTCAAGCAAAGCAAATCGAACTGAACAACTACATTTGAAAGACTCTCTGACCCCGTTTACACTTGGTTTTAAAATGCATTTTTTGCGATCGGATCACAAGTGGACAGCGCTAAATACAAGTATAAACGACCACCAAAACGTTTTGTGAACTGGTTACTCAAGCCACTTGCCGAGGTGGTCTGGGACGCATTTGACCACATATCTTTTGTAGTGTAAACGCTGATGTGTCCTGATGCGTCCCTGACAAGGACGTAACAGGAAATCTTCTTCTTCTTCTTCTTCTTCGGAGTAACAAAATCTGATCGTAAGTGGTCAGCAGGACACATTTGGAGATGCATGTTAGACACAGGTGTAAACGGGGACGTGTCTCGCTGTCCACTTGTGATCCAATCGCCCAAAACGCATTTTAAAACCAAGTGTAAGCGGGGTCTGTGATATTTTTTAACATTTTAACATCCCCAAATCCCATTTACACACCCTGCTCCCCTCTATCTACTCCTACCCCGTCCCGCAGGCCCCTTCTCGCAACAGAATTAAAGCACATTACAGCAGGTTAAATATAAACACGAAAAAGGAAACAAAAGACATGAAAAATTTAGATAAGTAAAATGAAACGAATGTTGTTGTTTTCAAAATGTCATCTTATCCCATTTTTAAAAAGTTTATTTATCATTCTGTTTCAATGGGATAGAGGTTCAGTCATTTTGCCAGCCATGGATTCAGTTTATTTCATTGATAGCCATTGTTTGCGTGTTGCTTCGCTTGAATAATTCCTGATCAACACAACATAGAAAAAAGTTGGAAAATACAAAGAGTTAACCTACAACAGACGTCTGGAACGCTTCAACGTTATCACTACAAAGGGATATGCTAACTGCTAGCCTGCTACCTCGGTAAGCTAGCCCACCTCCAAGCTATTTCTCTAGTCTTGGAAATCAGTCCTTCTTTCTGTTTCTTCCCTCGTTTCATTCTTTTCTACACACGCCAGGCTAGGACTAGTATTGCGTGCTTAACCCTTAACCCCTAGACCCGACTAGTCCGTAACAGCTTATACACACACACACACACAAAAACTGGCAACCTGGATGTAATTACAAGTCAAGTCAATTTTATCTGTATAGGCCTAAATCACAATTCAGTCCCAGGGGGCTTTACAATCACAATACCTTTCGTGCAATGTGTGACACCCCCTATCCTCCGACTGTCAATTCAGATTATGAAAAACTGAGAAAAAAAATGTCAGAAAAAAAAATGTGAGAAACCTCGGGAAAAGCATCAGGGGATGGATTCCTCTTCCAGGGCAGACGGGCAAACAAGTGTGCCCAGTGGACAGAGTAGAAGAGCAATAACAGATTTCCCATCAATGAGGCACTAATGATTACACAAGTTACAATGAAGCAGAATATCTAGAGTCATGACATATGTTACAGCAAAATAAGCAAAACTTAATGATAAGATATGGCCAAGAATCTTTCATTTATCCATCTCCTTCTTACCCTCCGTCTCTCACTCCCAGACTCCTGTCAGAGCATGGCTCTCCTTCCCAATTATCCACTCATCCTCCTCGGTATCTTTGCCTTCAGGACAGCTGACTGACAGTTGTGCTGACCCTGTGGCCCGCCTTCTTGGAGTGACAGGGCCAATCCCCTGGCCTAGCCAAGTGACACGCTGACAAAGTAGGCTGATTGGTGGGCCGCTGTGGTCACAGTGTTGTCATTAGCCTGACTAACGCTGAATCCAAATGTCCACCCTCCGGAATTGCGGACTGAGCCCTCGCGGCCTTCAGTCGTACGTACTGTGACGTGTTCACCGTTACCACATCAAGTCTGTCATCACGTCAAGTCTGTGAGGGTGCGAGACTGCAGGGCTATAAAAGCCGCCGATAGACAGGCCTCACGTTCGAGCGACAACATGTACATGAAGTTCGCTGCAGCACTTGCCTATGTAGTCATTGTACACCTGATACCAGAGGCTCAGGGTTGCTTGTGTCCCCCATTTCTCCCATTTCTTTTGGCTTGCTCACTAGGCACAAGTCCAATTAGCTTCATTTCATTGCACTGGACTATGAAGATTTAGCTTCCTGGACAATTTTGGGTGCATATTATGGATTTTGGGCTGCTGATCGCGAAAATCGCCTTAAAAATGTCCTACCACATACCGTTTTGTAGATACAACCTATATTTTTGATTTCTCGTCATATTTTAAGTCTACTAGTATATTGCCCACAAAGCCAGCTGTTTTGATCGGTCCAAGGATGCCTGGGCGTGCTTAGTCAGGTTAGATACTGGCAGACAGGCTATAAAAGCTGCTCAGATGCTGTTTGGACGCATGTTGATGCACATGTTCTTCAGGCAATAGCATAGCGAGTGTACTTATCGATAGGATTTGTTGTCTTTAGTAAGATTAAAACAGCAGAAATGTCTCGTCAGTGCTACAACATCTGCAATACATTCTATTACATCCGTGGCGAGTTTTCGCTTAAGGCTGAAGGACACACCATGACTGCACTTATTAAGAAAGCCTATGAGCTCTACTTCACATGTGAAAACGAGGACCAAAAGAAACCCCGGGCTCTTCACATTTGTTGTGCAACATGTGCAGTCAACCTGAGTGACAGCTTGGCTCAGAGGTACTCCAAAGTCAACGCCATTTTCAGTCCCAATGATTTGGCAACAGAATGATCACGTGACCTGACTGTCACTTCTGTCTGACCAATGTGTCTGGCTTCTCTACTAAAAATGAGAAATCTGTTGAATACCCCAATCTGCCTTCAGCCACGATGACAGTTTGCCAGTACCGAAGCCACAGAGACATGGAGCCTAGATGAGGCAGATGAAGATGCCACAACGCATGAACCAGATGTGGAAAACGACACTGATCCAGATGTCGAACCCTTTATGCCTGGTTATCCTCATCTGAAAACAGACCAGAATTAAATAACCTGGTCAGCGACTTAGATTTGACAAAAGCTCAAGCAGAACTACTTGATTCAAGATTGCAAGGATGGAGTTTGTTGTCACCAGGTGCAAAAATTTCTATCTTTCGGAACCGTCAAGAACATTTGACAAACTATTTTACGCAGGTTGAAAACCTCTGTTTCTGCACTGACATTGATGGGTTGTGCATGGCTTTGGGCTGTTTGCATGACCCACAACAATGGCGTTTTTTATGGCTTTGTCAAAGTTGAGCTTGAAAGCTATCCAGATAGCAAAATTGCGGTAGCCCGGACCCGTCCCACACCCAACACTTCATCCAGCCCACATACCGCGTGGAATGATGGCACTTGGGCGGTCCGCTCCTGTTTGCCAGATCCGGGCCAGAAACAAGCCATAGCAATGCTGCATGTGCCATATATTTGCCAAAGGTGGCCCATATTTGTTTTGTGATATTTGGGCCATATTCACCGTTTACCACACGGGCCACTTCAGGGTCACATCCAGGTCACATGTTGCCCAGAGCACCACATCTTTGCCAAAAAAGACCCACATTTGATTTGGTATATTTGGGCCATATTTGCTATTATACATGTGGGCCACTTCAGGCTCACATCCATTTTGTCAGGGCCAGAAGAAGACCATCAGTGCCGCATCATGGCATGAAGTGGCCCACATCCGGATGCTGTCTGGGTGTCCTGTTACACAATGGCAATGTCCATCCTTCAGTACCCATCGGCTATGCAGTATACATGAACGAAAACTACAATAACATGGACCTGTTGTTCAAACACATGCAGTACAACAATTGCAACTGGAACATCTGTGGTGATCTAAAAGTACTGGCGCTGCTACTCGGAAAGCAGCTCGGATAAAGTCCTGTTGTTTCCTTTGTGAATGGGATAGGCGTGCTAAAGAGTCACATTACATTAAAAAGAACTGGCCGCTCTGTAAGCATTTCGTTCCAGGGCAGAAAAGTGTGGCGCATGAACCGCTCATCGACCCAACAAAGATATTTCTGCCTCCTCTTCATAGAAAATTCGGATTGATGAAAATGTTTGTGAAAGCAATGACCAAAGAAGGTGATGGACTTCGCTATTTGAGACAGAAGTTTCCAAGAATAACTGATGCCAAGATTAAAGAAGGCATTTTTGTTGGTCCACAAATCAGACAGGCCATCAATGACAGGGAGTTAGAAGATCTTGGCAACTACAGAGCACCAAACTACACTGAGCTGCTGGACAACATGCTTAAATGAAGTGCAACATGTCACTGAAAATTCATACTTGGACTTCTTCCCTGCTCATCTTGGTTCAGTCAGTGACGAACATGGTGAAAGGTCTCACCAGGGCATTGCGACCATGGAAAAGAGGCGTCAGGGCAACTGGAATCCATCAATGCTGGATGACTATTGTTGGACACTGACATGAGAGGCACCAGATGCTGAGAACAAGCGAAGATCGGCTGCAGAACATTTTTAAGTTCAGTTGAACTAACACAACGTGTCGGCGTCATCATGCGATTAAACATGTGAAATTCCATAAAAGTTATTTCAAATTTTCTGCAAATTCCTACGCGATACAGTAAATCTGAAATTGTTTTTGTGTTCAGCTTGACATCGTCTATCATAATCTCTTAATTGTTTTTTTCAGGAAGCAAAACGCTGGAAAAATGTGTTGCCCAGTGGAATTTTTCTGGGAAGAATCCACAATATTCCACAATAAAACAAGATGTCATTCTACAGAAATTGCTCTTTAATTTTCTTGTTAATTTTCAAAATAAAACTTATGCACTAAGTCATGCGCAGCTTTAATAGCGTATAGGCTGTAATAATAACATGCGTTTTGGTTACCTCTATAGTCTATACTTCTACATATTTCTGTATCATGATGTGGTCGATTATTTCTGGCCTACGAGATTCAAGTAAAATTTTAATACAGTAATTGTTTTTACACATTGATAATAAGTTAGTTTTTTTTATAGTTGGCAACTGGAAAAACTACAACGTCACGTCCGTATTGCAATGTTTTGTGAGTAATTAAATCAGTCACGTTCAGTGAAGTCTGCACCTCAAGCGGATTCTCTGGAAGTCTGCAGAAAATCTGTTTCAAGCCCCCTTGTGGACTGGATGAATTGTGGATTTGGGTAGCCCTCAGCACTCAGACTTCCCGGGAACGCGCCGGCAAGGTCCACGAGTCCAGACATTTGGATTCAGCCTAAATGTATGATCAATGCGTTGTTAAACCTGCAGTGCGGAACTTTTGTCTCCCCCCCTCTGGCAATGAGAGTAATTATCGCCACCTGGCGGCAGCCTGGAGGGGAGTATGCGTTGTGTGTCTGTCCGCAGCTAATCTCACAAACTACTGGACCTATCAGCCTAAAATCTTTACTGCACAGTTATGAGTGTATGGTGTTGCGACAGGGGGGAGGGGGGGGGCAAGAGAGGCCATAGCACCCTCGAGAAATTTTTTACCTTCTTCACACATTTCATTTTTTCACTGAATTAATTGTTTGACTGAGTGACATTTTCTGTTCGTCACACAGTCGAACATTTCATTTTATTCAGCGATAAAAATTAAATATGTGAAGAAGTTACAAAATAAATTAATAAATTAATTTACAATATAAATTAATTGTAAATTAAATTGATTGAATTAATTGTTCGACTGAGTGACATTTTCTGTTCGTCACACAGTCGAACAATTCATTTTATTCAGCGATAAAAATTAAATGTGTGAAGAAGTTACAAAATAAATTAATAAATTAATTTACAATATAAATTAATTGTAAATTAAATTGATTGAATTAATTGTTCGACTGAGTGACATTTTCTGTTCGTCACACAGTCGAACATTTCATTTTATTCAGCGATAAAAATTAAATGTGTGAAGAAGTTACAAAATAAATTAATACATTAATTTACAATATAAATTAATTGTAAATTAAATTGATTGGATTAATTGTTCGACTGAGTGACATTTTCTGTTCGTCACACAGTCGAACAATTCATTTTATTCAGCGATAAAAATTAAATATGTGAAGAAGTTACAAAATAAATTAATAAATTAATTTACAATATAAGTTGATTGTAAATTAAATTGATTGAATTTATTGTTCGACTGTGTGACATTATCTGGTTGTCACACAGTTGAACAATTCAGTGAAAAAATTGAAAGTGTGACGAAGTTACAAAATACATTGATAAATTAATTAATTCATTTTCCAAGCCGCTTATCCTGATGAGGGTCACGGGGTGCTGGAGCCCATCCCAGTATTTATTGGGCGGGGAAACACCCCGGACAGGTCGCCAGTCCATTGCAGACATTAATAAATTAATTTACAATATAAATGAATTGTAAATTAAATTAATTGAATTAATTGTTCGACTGAGTGAAATTTTCTGGTCATCACACAGTCGAACAATTAATTTTATTCAGGGAAAAAATGAAATGTGTGAAGAAGTTACAAAATAAATTAATAAATTAATTTACAATATAAATTAATTGTAAATTAAATTAATTGAATTAATTGTTCGACTGAGTGACATTTTCTGGTCGTCACACAGTCGAACATTTCATTTTATTCAGCGATAAAAATTAAATGTGTGAAGAAGTTACAAAATAAATTAATTTACAATATAAATGAATTGTAAATTAAATTAATTGAATTAATTGTTCGACTGTGTGACATTATCTGGTCATCACAGAGTCGAACAATTAATTTTATTCAGGGAAAAAATGAAATGTGTGAAGAAGTTACAAAATAAATTAATAAATCCAACTTACAATATAAATTAATGGTAAATTAAATTAATTAAATTAATTGTTCGACTGTGTGACATTATCTGGTCATCAGCGGTCGGTCATCTATTAATAGGACCAGTCTGAGCCTATTAATAGTTGACCAATAATACATTATTTACGGTACGTTCTCTAGCACCCCCCCGCGCATTTTAGTGATCGCTCTTAAAATGGCAAGTTTGGTTGGCTAATGGCTGGTCGGGCTTGTTTAATGATCAGAGGCGCGTTCTGAACGCAGAAGTCAGTGACCAATATCATCCAAAATGGATCATTTCTTGGTCTCCAAACGGCCATGTTTTGTGGATGATCAACCCCTAACAGTTGATAGCGAGTCTTCTGAAACAAGTTTAGAGATGGGAGATCAGCTAGAGCAACAGGAGAATCAGCTTGACGATGTCAACGTGGATGTTAGCCAACATCCGCAGGATGTGCCAAGACGTCCCATTCGTAAAGCATGGCGATCACAGACGCTAGGGATTCAGCAAAGGAGTTTCAGTAGAAGCTGGTTCAAGCAATATGCCTGGCTGGAAAATAGCATCGCCAAAGATGCAGCTTCTTGTTTTGCATGCAGGCATTTTTTACAACCATGTCAGCACAGATGTCATCCCGAGTCAGGGTTCACCGTCACCGGCTTCCAAAACTGGTGGAAAGCTACAACCAAGTTTGAGGCTCGTAACGAAAGTGCGGGGCACAAATTTTCAATGGAGGCATGGACGGAATTCAAAATGAAGCAGGAAAAGTAACCTGGCATTGTTGGCCATAAACACCAGGGGGACAAAAGATTTGGACACTGATGAAATAGATGCCTTTGCCAACAATAAAAATAACGGACGCATTGCTCTTCTATGAAGACGTCTAATGGTGAGTGACTCTTATAATGGCACTGTATTACAAGGCCAGTATTGCCCTATAACAGTTGTTCTCATGCTTCACTATTATTCTTTTTATCTTCTGTAAATTATTCTTTATTCTATGAGCTGTGCATTTATTGCTTACTAGGGAGCTGGCAGCATTGCTATATACCTGGAGATGTAGTATGTTATGCTAGGTGTCTAACGGTTTGTTACAGTTTTTGGGATGTGTCGCATTTGTACGGTTTTGGTCTTGATCTGGGTCGAGGTCTGATACGCTGTTTTTAGACCAGCAGCGCTGCATGAGGTTTCTGTCGTTGCCCAGATAGCATCCAGATGTGGGCCACTTCAGGCAGTGATGCGGCACTGGTGGCCTTCTTCTGGCCCTGACAAAATGGATGTGAGCCTGAAGTGGCCCACATGTATAATAGCAAATATAGCCCAAATATGCCAAATCACATGTGGGCCTTTTTTGGCAAAGAAGCGGTGCTCTCAGCAACATGTAATCTGGATGTGACCCTGAAGTGGCCCGTGTGGTAAATGGTGAATATGGCCCAAATATCACAAAACAAATGTGGGCCACCTTTGGCAAATATGTGGCACATGCGGCATTGCTATGGCTTGGTTCTGGCCCAGATTTGGCAAACAGGAGCGGACCACCCAAGTGCCATCATTCCACGCGGTATGTGGGCCGGATCAAGTGTCGGGTGTGGCACGGGTCCAGGCCACAGCAATTTTGCTATCTGGGTGACCCGCTCTGTGTGTGTTTGTGTGCGCGCATACTGTGTGTACGCGCGCTGTTTTGAGCTTAAGTGATTCTGTTGTGCTTTTGTGTTACTCAGTGTGTGTATTAGCCACTCTTAACACGCGCAATTGCGTTTGGTCGTGCGTGCGTATACTGGTATATCCACAGTTCCATAGCACCCCCAATTAATAGTCAGGCTCTGACTGAGTACCCCCAATAAAAATCCGCTTGCGCCGCCAAACGTCTGTTCTCGCTATCGCTGCTCACTCTCTTCATTCACTCTCAAGCTCACTCGACCAACACTGCTTTCCGTTGATGCCCGCTTTGAGTCACTGTGCCCATGCGCAACTCACATCAAATGGTTGAATCAGATCGGGCAATCATGTCAAAACCAAAACATCATGTATTCGGGTATGAGTCTTGAAAGTAAACGAGAAGTCGAGTGTATTTCACAAGCCAGCAAATCATTCACTGCTGATCTCAGCACAGGAGAACTGGAGGAACACTGGATAAACCAAAAATAATTCGACTTACTCATCTAGCCGCCACAAGGAAGTGCCATAGTCTCCAATATAAAAATTCCGCTTTAAAAATACAATTTCAAGAGTAGGATTCCCCATGGCTGAGCTATGTTTTCTTACTGTTGTTTTATGAATGAAAGTTAATCAGCGGAGCAGCCTTTGGCGTTGATTCATTTTATATCATGAAAACCGCGAGGGTTAAACACATTTCATGTCTTTCGGAGTTCTTAATTATATTCTTTTAGCATCTGACAATGGCCAAACATCTTTTTTTATTGCTTTTAGATTTCACTGCAGCTTTTTAAAAGTTGACCGTAGGATTTTAATTGAATGTCTTAAGCACTGGGTTGGCATATCAGGTGTAGATTTAGATTGGTTTGATCTGTATCCTTCTAATGGGAAATTCTGAGTGGCCATTGGTGACTTTAAATCCTCCACCTCCCATGTCTCCTATGGAGTGCCTCAAGGCTCAGTCCTTGGCCCTTTATTATTCTGCATTTATATGTTACTTTTAAGTCAAATCTTTCATGAGTATGTTATCAATTTCCATTTTTATACGGACAACTCCCAGGTCTATTTCTCGTTTGACTCCAACAACACAACACAACACAACACGACACGAAACAACACAACACAATACAACACAACACAACTAGCCAAAACTCAATCCTGTCTTACAAATGTTAAAAACCGGCTCTCTCAAAACGTTAAACTCTGATCAATCGGAAGCCATTATCATAGGCCCAGACTGCTCCTGCGAGCACTGCTCTCCTCTCTTCTCTCACTTAGGTGAGCTCTTTCCTACTGCATCAAAACCCGGTGCAGAAATCTGGGTGTTGGCATCATCACTTTATCATTTTAGTCACCGGCATCATTTTAGAGATTCTGAAAAGGGGCCATTGCTATGTGTGTAATGCCGCTAAGAAGGACTCCTCGGATTTTCTAATACCTTGTAGTTGTGATTGGTGCGTGGAACATCAGTGGACCTCTGAATAGATGCTGTTGATATGGGGAGGGGGGGGGGAGCCCCAAAGGTCCAAGGTCTCTGTCGCTGATGAAAGCAGAATTTTAAGCAGAAACCTGGTGTTTATTTTCTTGTAAGGCTTGGTGGACATAAATTGACACACAGCGGTCCTATTCCATTTAGCCCTGGTGAGGAATGATAGGTAATGGAGAGAATAGCCTATAGCAACAGGGGACCAGACTGCAAAACAGAACCAGGCTTTAAATTAGATTTTTGTATCCACTTAAATGCACAAAATCCCACACACGTACACACACACACACACACACACACAAGGCAGATACACACAGGTACACTCACAAATGGCAGATGCATGCAATCCAGTAGTTACTTACAGATTCCTGTACATACCATCTCTCTCTCTCTCTCTCTCTCTCTCTCTCTCTCTCTCTCTCTCTCTCTCTCTCTCTCTCTCTCTCTCTCTCTCTCTCTCTCTCTCTCTCTCTCTCTCTCTCTCTCTCTCTCTCTCTCTCTCTCTCTCTCTCTCTCTCTCTCTCACACACACACACACACACATATGCGTGCATGTTGGTGTCTGTGCTTGGCCTTGTTTCTTTAGAGCGAGGCGCCCTGGGCAGCAAAGGGGAGGAAACCAGCTCAGATCAAAGACACACTGAGTTTGTCACTACTTTTCTATCCTCCATCTCTACTCTCCCTTTCTCTCTCGCATTCTCTCTCTCTCTCTCTCTCTCTCACTCACTCACTCACTCACTGCTCCTCTGGCTCTCGTTCTCTCTCTATCCACATCCCATTTGCCTCCCTCTTTCATTTCTTCCCTCTATCTTTCTCTCTCTCTCTCTCTCTCTCTCTCTCTCTCTCTCTCTCTCTCTCTCTCTCTCTCTCTCTCTCTCTCTCTCTCTCTCTCTCTCTCTCTCTGTTGGGCTCTGCTCACATTGAAGTGAACAGCAGGCAGTGCGTAAAGTAGGAGGTGGAGGATGGAGGAGTGTGATGGGAAGGAGAGAAGGAGATCGGGAAGACTCACTGGTAGAAAGCTTTAGAACAAGGAGAGCAAATGACAGAGGGTCTAAGATGCTCCCTCGTTCTCTCTCTCTCTCTCCCTCTCTCTCTCCCTCTCTCTCTACCCTACTCCCCTCTCCATTCTCGGTCTATGCAGAAAGCTTGAAGAATTTGCAATTGCATCTCAGTCACGATAATAATGATCAGTAAGGTGAGACACCAACATCTATGACTTTAGTAAAGTAACTATTAGCACCCAGCCTGTCTCCAGGATGGACAGCGTGGGCCTTTACAGTACGGGGAGCCAAATGCCTGGTGAGGTCATTCACTTGCTGTTCTGACATTCACCCCATCCTCTGACATGAAGTCTGTTGGTTAAAATCCCAAATTGTGGGCGACCGGGTAGCGTAGCGGTCTATTCCGTTGCCTACCAACACAGGGGGTCGCCGGTTCGAATCCCCGTGTTACCTCCGGCTTGGTCGGGCGTCCCTACAGACACAATTTGCATGTGTCTGCGGGCGGGAAGCCGGATGTGGGTATGTGTCCTGGTCTCTGCGGGGGATAGCGTGATCCTCCCGTGCGCTATGTCCACCTGGAGAAACTCCTCACTGTCAAGTGAGAAGAAGTGGCTGGCGACTCCACATGTATCGTAGGAGGCATGTGGTAGTCTGCATCCCTCCCCGGCTCGGCAGAGGGGGTGCAGCAATGACCGGGACGGCTCGGAAGAGTGGGGTAACTGGCTGGATGCAATTAGGGAGAAAAAGGGGGGGACCCCAAAGTGTGCACAAAATCCTTTGCTTACCCTTCCTGAGGGTGGAGGTTTGGGGTAAGTCCTTTAAGAATCAAGACATCTCAACTGCCCTGGCTGTGCTTTCCTGTGTTAATGAATGAGGATTTAAATGGCATATGGTTTGTTTATTTATTTATTGTAATTATTTTTGCTTGACGGGAGTTAGGAATATTTTCACTTTGGAGAAAGTAAAGATTTTAGTCCAGTCTGGCTCAGGGTTTGCCTGGGCCAACTGTATGGTTTTGTTTTATCTGTCTGTGGAGCCCGTTCTCACCCCACAGCATCCCGACAAGTTGACGTTGTTGACAAAGAGTCCATATGTGACGTGGAAGGTACCCTTTGGCGTCTGTAGAGACCCGGCGGGTTCACCGCTACCAAACCGTAACCCTAAACTCGACCACTACCTAACCTGTATGACACTGACATTCATATATCAGGCCGGAAGTTTTAACATTGGGGTCTGTGACTCACCCACTGCATCTCTCTAGAGATGCCAAAGGGTGCCTTGCACATCATGTGTTGACTCTTGGTCAACCGTGTCCCCATATGACTCCGTGGAATGAGAATGCATTGGTCTGCTTTCGTGTTTTATTATTCCCCATGCTGACGCGCGGGGGCGCGCTTCCCGAAGGAGTGGTGTAGTGTAACGATCATAGATGAATGGACTAGCTAGCCCGTGGCTAACGGGTCGGACCCTTTAGTTGTCTGGTTAACGTGGTCGCCCGTGGTGCGGGAGACGCAGGTTCGCGTCCTGGCTGCGGCGGTTCCCGGGCTGCCCCCCCCGAATTCGCTGCTTTTGATCAGTACAATAATGAAAAGCCCATTGTATTGCATATTAATGGATAGAACGTGCTGTATAAATGAATTTTGATTGATTGATTGACTCATAAGAAAGAGATGATAATTATGGCAAAATAAATATCGTAATAAGAAAATCAAATTTTTCTAATGATTTAATAACTTAATTTAAATCTGATGGCCAGAGAGGATGGTAACAAAAGCAAAGAACTGTTTTGCTTGTTTGTTTTTCTCTGACACTGCTGAATCAAGAAAGTGGGTCCGGGTGGTGTGGCGGTCTGTTCCGTTGCCTACCAACACGGGGATCGCAGGTTCGAATCCCCGTGTTCCTCCAGCTTGGTCGGGCGTCCGTACAAACACGATTGGCCGTGTCTGCGGGTGGGAAGCCGGATGTGGGTATGTGTCCCGGTCGCTGCCACTAGCGCCTCCTCTGGTCGGTCGGGGCGCCTGTTCGGAGGGGAGGGGGGAACTTGGGGGAATAGCGTGATCCTCCCACGCGCTACGTCCCCCCCCTGGTGAAACTCCTCACTGTCAGGTGAAAAGACGCGGCTGGCGACTCCACATGTATGGGAGGAGGCATGTGGTAGTCTGCAGCGCTCCCCGGATCGGCAGAGGGGGTGGAGCAGAGACCGGGACGGCTCTGAAAATAGGGTAATTAGCCAAGTACAATTAGGGAGAAAAAATGGAGGAGGGGGGGGGGGGGACAAGAAAGTGGTATCGTATCCGCTGATAGAAGATACTCTGCCTGTCTTGGCCCATATGTGGAAGCCAGCCCCTCCTGATTGGCATTTAGATATCAGTCCTGCCTCAAAGGCTGTGTGTGTGTGTGTGTGTGTGTGTGTGTGTGTGTGTGTGTGTGCGCGCGTGTGCGTGCGCGTGCGTGTGCGTGTGTGTGTATTCACCTACGTGTGCATTTGTACCAGTAGAAGCGGCAGTCTGTGTCTTGACGACATCTCTGTGTGATTCACTAAGTTGATGAGTCACCACAGAAGCACCAACACAACCGTCCGTGTTATCCACCCTAACACCCCTCCCCCCCACTACCCCAGGCTTATTTATAGGACCCCACAGGATACGCCCCTGTCTGGTCTGTGAGTGTGCCCCGCTTGCACATGTATATACTGCGCGTCTCTGCGCGCCTACGTGTGCATCACGTGTGTGTGTTCCTACTCTGACGGTGCGCGCGCTGGCGTATTTAGAAACATAACGCGTGCTTGTGTGTTTTTGTATTCTCCTAAGTCATTCCCGTGAATGGTGTAAGTTTGGAGGGGGGGGGGTGCTGAGTGAGTGAGGAGAGAATGACGGCGATTGAGCATTGATCTGTCTTTGCTATGAGATTGTCCTTCCCGCTGATTCAGGCTAGCGTCAACCTTATTGGGTTGTCCAACCAATTAGTATCCGCCTTATTCCTGGCCCCCATGATGCCTTGCGTGATTTATGGGCGCGACTTCCGGCGCGACTTCCGGCGCGCCCTGTCACCGAACCGGAACCGGCGTTTTCTACGCTAACCGTCTTTCTTCGAGCGATTTGTACGGCGTTTCATTCATTCGTGAAGAGCTAGCCAGCCAAATGAGCTCATGATGTGAAATAAGAATACCTTTGTCGTCCGTAATAGGTGGTTGGCGAGGCTCGGCGTTTTCGGCTTTTACCGATTTTCACCGAAAAGTACCCAGATTTTTAAACTCTTTTTCACCCGGATTTTATGTTGCCACGGATCCAAAAGTTGTTCCTGTTTGTGTGAGGTTATGTAACAGTGTCCTCTTGTGGCGAAATTCGGCATGCTGGATGGCTTTGAAAAATAAAAACCGAAAACGCCGAGCCTTGATGGTTGGGGAGATGACGTGAAGAAGTGGCCTCGTGCCACGTAGGGTAGCATTTTTAGGTATTTTGTTGAGTCCGTTGCTTGTGATGGTGGGGCGATGAGCAATTTAAAAAGCTCGGAGTTTCAGTCATTTCTGTGGCATTTCTATGTGCTGATGGGAGCGTTGATCTCGTCTGCTATGTCACGTCCGCTTGAAGGCGCCCTCGACCCTGGAGAATCCAAAGGAGTTGAATCAAGTGCAACTGGACTTGGTATATATCCGTGAAGACGTTTCGCCTCTCATCCAAGAGGCTTCCTCAGTTCGTGCCTTTCTGACTAGACCAAGCTAGTCTGACTGGCTGGTGATGAGACTCCAGTCAGTCAGACTAGCTTGGTCTAGTCAGAAAGGCACAAACTGAGGAAGCCTCTTGGATGAGAGGCGAAACGTCTTCACGGATATATACCAAGTCCAGTTGCACTTGATTCAACTCCTTTGGATAACCATGACCCGGATGAATGAGAACATTCACAGACACCCTGGAGAATGTCTACCAAACTTGAGGTAAGCTTTTATTTTCATAGTGAACCTTAACTTGCGTTGTTACTCTTGTCATGTTTGGAGGCTACAATTCTTCTTCTCCGCGGCTTATTTCCTGTTTCTCAGGGGTCGCCACAGTGGATTTTACAGTTTCCATCGGTACCCTGTGAAGGCACAGCACCAATGGTGGCCGTTGTTAACCCGGGCCTTGACCAATCTGGCATGGAGCCTCGACCGATCCGGTATGGTCTTCTCAATCCGCATACTGATTTGGCAAAATTTTACGTAGCCCTTGGCTAATGGGTTAGACCCGTTTAGTTGACTGGTTAGCGCAGAGTCGCCCATGGTCCAGGCTACACGGGTTCGATTCCCACCCGGATTTCTCCCGTATGCCCGATGGCCAGTGCACCACTGGTTGTCCATGAGCGAGTGAGTGACCACAATTTCTCACGCATAGCCCACGGCAGCAGTTGCATGCACGCCGTGGAAATAATGAAAGGAAAGAAAAGCATCATTGTGTGTTCTCCCTCTTCTTCCACTCTCCCCTGTACATGGTGGTTGAAATAATCAAAATTCAATAAAAAGTGCGTGTTTATCAAAACAAGACGTTTCCCTTCGTATTCTGATCTCAAAACGCTCCAAAAGGCTTCATCTGCGTATTAAAATCACTAAAATGTTCTTCCGGGGGAGAAGCCCCCCGGATCCCCCACACCTGATTTCAGTTTTGTATCTTGGCACATTTTTCACTACTCTAGAGTTTGCAGGTCTGTTGTATTAAGTATTTGTGTTTGCATTCTTGCACGTGTCTTTGTGTTGGTTTGTTTTCTTGTACATGTGTGTTATGAGAATGAGAGGGCGGTTAAAAGAAACAGTGTACGTGTGCAAGTGTGTGTGTGTGTGTGTGTGTATGTTTGCCTGTGTGGGTGGGTGGTAGTACTCTATTCTGCAGATGTGATTTGGTGACTAATGCAGAAGCTGCTGATGTCATGTATTTGCTGGACTCCTCGTTTCCTGTACATTCATCATTTATCACCTAATCACCTCTTACGCACAGAGAGAGGGAGAGAGAGGGGGAGAGAGAGAGGGAGAACATCCCATTTCTATCAGAGAGGTGAACGAGTGGGCCACAGGATTTTGGTCTTCATCTCGGACATCTTGTGAACCTACAGTACCTCTTCCCAGGTTCTTAAGGGCCGTTTCCATGGCAACGTTTTCAACATAAAACGGTAAAGTATTGTAACGATCACGGATGAATAGGCTCGGTAGCCGCTGGCTAACGGGTCGGACCCTATAGCCAGCGGCTACCGATTCTATCATCCGTGATCGTTACCGTATTGTTGCGTTTTGGCCGTCCGTTCACACGACAACGGCGTTTCGGGGGCCTGAAAACGCAGACTTTTAAAACCCGCTTCCAGAGTGAAACCTCTTGAAAACGCAACTCCGGCGTCGCCGTGTAAACCAGCAAAACCGGTTCCTGCGAAAACGGGTGACGTCGCGGCTCCGCTTCGCGCATGCGTATTGCGTTTTCAGTCAAATAGCCATGCGCGAGTAAGAAGGCAACGTTAACTATGGCGGATTGCCGAGCCGTGTTTGTGTCGTTGTCTCTGCTGAGTTTATTAACGCTCCTCCAGCAAAGTGTGGATTTGCTGCACCATTACTGGGATCAGCGGAGACGCGTTATTTACATGCGCCAAATTCTCAATCCACCGATACGTCGACGGAGGGCGACCAAAAGACGCTTTTGGACAAGACCCGGAGGAACAAGCCGGCGGCGGGAAAACTTTGTGAGCGGTTTCTTTACTCACCGCGCTGAGAAGAAAGCGTTTGTGCGCAGGCGCGTGGTGGTGTTGGGGGTCCACCGGAAGAGCTCTCTACTACAAAGCTTCACCGCCAACTACTGGCCTGGCATGCGTACTACAGCGTTTTCAGTCGTGCTTTTTGCGGATCCGTGTGCATGCGGATCGTATTCAAAACGATGTCGTCTGAACGCGGAACCTTTTTTTTAAACGCAAAGGAAAAACTTGTATGTTTTTAGCAAGACGTTTCTTAGGTAATCTGAAAAGAACCGAGGAAAAGGACCAAGGAAGAGAAGGTGAAAGCAAACCAGGATGGCTTTTATGAAGGAAGAGACAGCGCCGGAACAGAAGAAGGGATGGAGTTGTAGAAGAGGGATGAGTAGCCAAAAGGCATTGATGACCCATGACTGATTGACTCCTTGATTGATTCATCAATTATTTCACTAGTAAAATGTATGATGAAAATCTAGTGTGCACTGGGCCATGACAGGAATACTCGAATAGCATTTGGTTTATAAAATTGATGAGAGAGAAAAACGTTGCTATCCATTTCTCCATTCATCCCTCCATTATCCAAGCCGCTTATCCCGATCGGGGTCGCGGGACGCTGGAGCCTATCCCAGCAGTCATTGGGCGGCAGACGGGGAGACACCCTGGACAGGCCGCCAGACCAGCAGAGGGCCAGATAAGGAACAACTCCATTCCCAATAATTCAATTTAATTTCATAATGAGAATTCAAAATGTAATAATAAATTTAATAACAATTTAAGAATTGAGAACAATACATTTAATAATAATAATGGTATTTAATGATAGGTAATAATTGAATAATAATAAATAATTCAATTTCATAATAATAATAATGAATATATAATTTCATTTCAATATCTATTTCTCGTTGATTACAACTCTGCATTTTTTTTTCATCCTACCTGGTATGCCCACTTCATCGGAAAGTGCTTCCAGGAAATTGCGTTCCTCTCCGTGTCTTGGTATAATTCCAGCAGTTTGCCATCAAATCTGAGAAATTCTGAGACCACCAAATTAAGATGTTTCTCGATTCATTTTCCTCCCATTTCTTGATGTCTCCTTTTCCTTGTTTCTATTGGATGTGCAGTAGTTACGCTGCAACACGCAACAACTGGTAGTAGTGAAAATACAACGTAGTACCTAATAATCTACAGAACCAAACATCTAATCTTATCAAAAATGTGACCACATATCGTCCAAGGCGTTGGTTGTCAAAATTGTCAACAAGGTGTTTAATTCCAACTAATATCTCAGCTATTGGTAGCTCTAAAGTTCTGCCTGCTACTGATCACTTCCTCAAGATGCTTTAAATTTGGTTTCACAAATATCAGATCATTGTCTACCAAAGCCTTACCGATAAATGATCTGATTCTTGAACATAGTTTGGATATGATTGGGGTCATGTGAAACATGGCTGAAACCAAATGTTTTCCTTCCCTTAAATGAAGCTTCCCCACCTGACTATACTTGTGCCCATGTAGCTCGGCCCAAGATAAACAAGGTGGGGGTGTTGCCTTAATATATAAATCTAGTTTCAATCTGACTTCTAGACTTGAATCTAAACTCCAGTCTTTTGAGGCTCTTGTTCTTGGTTCGCCTCCTTCAGCCATGAATAGACTCGGCTCAGTCCAGATTGTGATATTCTACCGGCCTCCTGGCTGTTACTCATTATTTCTTGAAGAATTTGGAGAATTTGTCTCAGGCCTTGTTACTCACTCTGATGAGATCCTAATTCTTGGTGATTTCAATAGTCATCTGAATAAGGCTGCTGATCCTCTAAGTAAAGCCTTTCTGGCACTAGCTGATACTTTTGGGTTCGCTCGGGTTGTTCAAGAGCTCGACTCATTGCAATGGTAACACCCTTGATTTGCTTTTATCTAAAGGGGTAGCTGTTCCCGATCTGAATGTCTTGCCAACCACATCTGCTCTGTCAGATCATTTGCTCATCAAATTGGAAACATTATTGGCCTGCCCTGTAAATGTCGGCACAGATGTAATCGCCACTCGCCAACATTTTTGTGACGGCTTCTGGTTTAGTCCACAGTATTTTCATGCACGCAATTAAATAGCTATGTAAACATGCACGAATTCATTAAAGTTTACATAGGGTAGTAACACATTGTAGCATTAGAGGTGTGTGCTGTGTGTGTGTGTCAGCGTGTGAGCGTGTGTCTGCGTAGCAGTGAAGTGTGTGCATATCGGCATGTATATATTAATCTGTTTGTGTCAGCACGTATGTTCGAGTGTAAAACATGAGATGAACTGGAAACGTTCAAGACCGTGTCAAACCAGCTGAAATCAATATCAGTTTGCATGTGTGTGTGTGTGTGTGTGTGTGTGTGTGTGTGTGTGTGTGTGTGTGTGTGTGTGTGCTAGTACAGTAAGTGTGTGCGCTTGCCTGTACGCCGGTGTCTATGTGAGAGAGTGTGAGAGAGATAGAGGGGGAGAGGTGGAAAGAGGGAGAGAGAGAAAGAAGGAAAATGAAGCTAGTCCTTCATCAGTTGTCTGACAGTTTTACCACTGCTGAGCTAGCAGGATGCAGGAGTGCAAGTTGTAGATTCCTCAGGTTGGAGCGCCATTGACATTCTATCAGTTCCCATCAGCACTTGCTTACCTAGCTTATGCATGGGCTCCCTGAGGCCCAGGTAAGTGTGTGAGTGTAAGTGCATGTATTTAGCTGTAACCTTATTTGACAGGAGTTAAATTCAGTGTTCAGAAGGTTGGCCCTATTGTAAGATGCAGCCCTACATGGGCTGCCTGGCTGGTGGCCACTGAGTTTAGGACATTCGAGCACCTTCTGCTTAGTCTATGGTGCAGAATGGCAGGTGATATTGACAATACACTAGGCGATATTGACAAAAATCAAATATCACAGTATGTTTGACTGAATATTGATAATGTCATGATATTTTGGGGGATAACTATTGGTGCTTTCTTCAGATATTTACACACAACAACAT
>NC_079215.1:7999009-8024475 GCF_029633865.1 Lampris incognitus | reverse complement strand
CTTGTTTTCGGTCTGCTACGTCACTGTCCTCTGTCCCAGGGGTCAGAACTTTTATTACAGGTGTTCCGAGAAGCTGTTGGAAACCGTAATCTCCCACCAACCAGGGAAAGATGCAGGACTAGTTGACAACCTTAGGCCTATTACCCTCTTGAATAACGACTATAAACTCTTGGCTCATATTTTTGCTAGGAGATTAAAAACAGTTCTACCCCAAGTTGTTAGCACAACTCAATCTGGGTTTGTGAATGAGAAATCAATACATAACATACATATTATTCTAGATATTCTAGATTATGAAGATTTTATTGAAGATAATGGTTACATTTTATTTCTTGACTTCAAGAAAGCATTTGTGATAGAACATCCATTCATAACCCAAGCACTACAGCATTATGGGTATGGGCCAACATTTATAAATATAATTCACACTTTCTATAATAATATAACTATACTGAGCTCAAAAAGTAAGGAATTTTGTGATTGGTAGATTATTTCTTTGTTGTACCAATGCTTCTTGGCAATAAATCCTATACCGTTGGAAAGCCTGTTTATTTCCCTTTTAAATTGTGCCGCATTTGTAAGGAACATGCATTTGTGGGATGAGCAGCAGAGCTGAGTATGTGGGTTGCGCCCATGAAAAATTTGCCAAATCTTCTCTGCCAATGCCAAACAGCTTAGTTTGCTGTTGCTGTTGACTCTTGTTTTGAGCTTCTGGTACCCCGTGTGCTGACAATCAGGTGCCTGATATAAGATTTATTGCCAAGAAGCATTGTTACAACAAAGAAATAATCGACCAAACACAAATTTCCTTACTTTTTGTGCTAAGTTTAGTTCAGTTGCCTTGCCTTTCGGCACTACAAGCCATTTTGATTTAAGAAGAGGCATAATTCAAGGCTGTCCAATTAGTCCTGGTCTATTCATATTGGCAGCAGAAATGCTAGCTATTTTGATAAAAAAAAATTATTAGACTCTTCATGGCATCAAGATCTTTGAGAGAGAATTGATCATTAGCCAGTACGCAGATGACACAACATTTTTTTGTAAAAAATGAAAATCAAATCCTTACTGCTATACCAACAGTTTGTGTTTTTTCCAAAGCCTCTGGATTGTTTTTCAATCTTAACAAATGTGAACTGTTACCAATTAAAAACGGTACCCATAAAACAATTTCTAACACACCTATTAAAACAGGGGTGAAATACTTGGGAATACATCTAACCAAAAATCTAGAAGAAAGAAAATCTTTAAACTTGATGGGGAAATTGACAAATTGTAAAAATATTTTAAACTCTTGGCTGCAAAGAGATCTCACTATATTTGGTCGCACTTACCTCAGTAAAGTTGAAAGTATTTCCAGAATCCTACACCCCACATACTCCCTGGCATTGGACCAATACATTATTAAAGCTGTGAATCAACTAAATTTTAATTTTATTTGGAATAACAAAACACACTATCTAAAAAAAAACCCAAAAAAATGTCTTGGTTAAAAGCTCTGAAGAAGGTGGTTTAAAAGCCACTGATTTTGAATATATGAACGGAACAATAAAATTGAAATGGCCTAAATCCTATTTAAAATTCCCAGATAAATTATGGCACATTTTTCCAGACAATTTATTCAGTGATATTGGTGGTTTAAATTTTCTTTTGAAATGTGATTATAACATCAAGAAGCTTTCTATTAGGCTATCCAGCTATCATTAGCAAGCCTTCTTATATTGGCGAATGTTGTACGAATGTAATTTTACTCCTCATTCCACACCACTATGGAACAGCAGATACACTCTTTATAAAAATAAATCCCGGTTCTACAAAGAATGGATGGACGGAAATAGCTGGTCTGTTTTAGATCTCGTAGATACAAATGGAGACTTGTTGGCACATTATTATTTTTGTGTTAAATTAGATTTTTTACCCTGAAATCCTGAACAGTTTGCCAGCCTTACTAATGCTATCACAAAACCATTCTTACTTTTAGCCAAAGGAGTAGTCCTACACACCAATTCAATAGCAACATTGCCAAATCTGTACATTGGAGAATTCCTATTCCTTGATGAAAAATGTAACAACAGTCTGATCAGACAGATGCTGTCCAATGACTTATACCTAAATCAACTCAATAGAGTACTTGACTTGAGACATGGACCCTGCAAAAGTGCTAAGATTAGAAACTGATTTCTTACATTATCCCCTGCTACCCAAAGCTAAGGAAATCCCATTTAAATTAATTAATGATATATACCCCTCCAATGAATTTCTTAGATTAAGCTTCAGTTTTGAAAATAATGTCTGTTCGTTTTGCAGTTCAGATATTGAAACCACGGAGCATATTTTCTACGCATGTTGTCATTCCCAACTTTTTTGGAAACAAACGGAAGAATGGTTTAAACAAAAGAATGTATCCGTTGAACTCAGATCACATGTGGATGTCATGTATGGACTGGCGATGAAAGAGAACTGCTGATTAACACAATTCACATAATGGCAAAACATTACGTACACAAATCTAAATTTAGGAAAAACCCCACCCATTTTCAATGCTTTTTGCAATGATTTTAAATCCCTGAAATGTATGGATTTAAAATCTGCAAAAGAGCTGCTGCAATGTGCACAATCTTACAGATTAATAGAGCCTGAATGTATCAACCTTTACTTCATATTGAAGACCAAATTATGTGAATTTATCATCTCAGCTTTATTGTTTGCGTGGTATTGTTTGCTTTACATATTTTAATTCACTTTTGTTTTTTAAGAATATTGATTGTGGATTTTTCCTCTTCGTTTGTTTATATTTGGTTTTGTCTTACTCACTTGTTTGTAAAAATATTGTTCAATAAAAGGGGGAAAAAGCCCCGTAACACCCGTGCCCGCGGTAGCACGCAGGGCCATTAACACGGGCATGCGGAGCACGTCAATAAAAAATATTTATACTTTTTTGATTAAAAATGTTGAATACAAAATATTGCGTAATGGTGAGCTAACGAACAATTCCATTTGAAATAATACTGAAATAATTGATTAGTCTCAAAATACGCCATCGTTTTTGACAGCAAGGCCGTTAAACGCGGGCACGCAGAGCAGTTCAATAAAAATTATTTTTTAATATACTTTTTTGATTAAAAACATTGTAAAACAAAATATAGCGTGATGGTGAACCAAACGAACAATTCGATTTAAAGTACTAGTATCCGGTTATTTTCTTGCCCGGTGCGGGATTCGATATGGGGTGCACCGCACCACAAGGCGACATCACTAACCGCTCGGCTAAAGGCTCAAACTCGTTAGCTAGGGACTAACGTGTCTTATTAGTAGTTTTACACTAAACTACTAATAAACTACTAGTGTAGTTTACAGTGTTAGTAGTAGTTTACACTAAACTACTAATAAACTACTAGTAAACTACTAAGTTTACAGTGTAAACTGCTAATAAGACACGATAGTCCTTAGTAAACGGGTCTGACCCTTTAGCCGAGCGGTTAGTGATGTCGCCTTGTGGCGCAGTACACCCAGTATTGAATCCCGCACCGGGCAAGAAAATAACCGGTTATAACAGTATTATGGAAATTATTAATTAGTCTCAAATAAACCAGCGTTTTTTCACCCAAAATAAATAAATAAACCATCGTTTTTGACAGCAAGAGAGCGCACACAATTGACGTCATCTATCACCCCTCCTCCCCCTCCCCCTCCTCTGCCCACGAGCGCAGCGTCGCCGCGGTGGCGGCAGCGCGGCATAGCTAGCTAGCTAGCTAGCCAGCTAGCTTTCTTTTTATCGTCTAATATTCGCCTCTTTCGGACGTCTTGGACTAACGAATCCGGGTGTATTTCTCGAAAGGGCCGAGCTGCGAACACGGTGTGTGTCGAACTTCAAGTGTAAAACGCCGTTTTGAAACGAGGCGAGGGGAAAACGTCTGAAGACAAAGTCCGGTGAAGCTGAACGCCACCAAGAGGGCAGCGGCGGCCCAGTCCGCGACCCGGTGTGCCGCCCAAAACCAGGCCGCAGAGGGCGGCTGGGAAGTCGCCCTGCGTAACACGGGAGGCCGCTCTCCGACGGAGAGCGTGTATAGGAGGCTTTCCTCGGCAGCTCGCAGGCCACACCAAAGACGGGTTCATCAACTGGGTCAAAGAAATGCCCGTCTGTAGAGAGGCGCGTTACAGACATGGCGGGAAACGTGAGACGCCAGCGCCCCCTTCCGGTGAAAGACGTGTTGGTGTTCAGCGCAGCTCTCGACGAGCGTAGAACGACGCTCTGCGTCTGCCAGCGGGTACCAGATGTTGCGACAAACGAGGGTCACACTGAATCGGTAAGACTGGATTCCCCCCCCCCTTTATCCTATTCATTTTCACACATTTACATTGTGTGTGTGTGTGTGTGTGTGTGTGTTAGTGTAAAGCAGTGTTTCTCAACCGGGGGTCCGCGGACCCCTAGTGGTCCGTGGTGTAATTGCAAGGGTTCCGTGAAAATAAAATATCTCTAAAAAAAAGATCCTATGACATTTATAGAAACAGGATTATTTTACTCAAATGTGCCTGAGACCTTTATCTACCTAAAATATAAAGGGTAACAGGACTTTTTTCTCTAATTAATCTGTTTCACAAGTGTAATTTATTGTATTTTAATAAGAGATCTCGCTCCCGTTTGCATTGTTAAAAGTTACTGCATAAAAATCTGTTTTGTTACATATATCTGAAAGTTACTGCATAAGAATTCTGTTTTGTTAACTATATCTAAGTTACAACTGAAAGCTCTTATTTTTGCCCCAAAGAGTGAATAAATGCTATAATGCAATTTAAAATGCAGTTTCTACTGTTTCTATCAAATTGCAACCCCCCTCCCCCAAGATCAGGTCGAGGGGTCCTCAGGGTAGATCAAAAATACGCAGGGGGTCCAGGACCCCAAAAAGGTTGAGAACCACTGGTGTAGAGCGTAAATATTTTGGCATGCACCCTCTAGTGGGGGGGGGGGTCAAGCAGCAGCAGTAAATAGATGGATAAATGCTCATTATGCAAATGAACTGGCACTCGGATCTGTGATTATTTTTTTTTAAGCGGCACAGGACAATTGAGTATTTCAGTTCAGAAATAAGAAATTTCACTTTATTCACGTGTATTCATTGTACATTGTATGCTAGCTAACAAGTTAGGTTAGCAAGTCTAAGACTTGGCCAACTTTTTCTCTAAAAAGTGAAAATTGTCATTACCGTCACATTTTGCTGTTACAGCTTTGACAAAAAGCATCATAATACCAAACTTATTTTGTAGGACGATCAAAGCTATGCCAAGATATTTGTTCCAGACCACTTAATACGGCTTTTGAAAATGGAGGAAAAAAAACACAACAATCTTTTAAATACATTTTTATTTTTTCAAAATGTCAAAAGCCAAAAGTGCCCCAAATTGAAGAATCACCCAAATACATACAGATATGGATAAACACTTTAAATACTTATACATACATTTAGAGATGCATGCTCGCATAGGGAGAAATGAGGCAGATGGGGTGCGAAATGTAGAAATGGGCAGAGAGAATAAGAGAGAGAGAGAGAGAGAGAGAGAGAGAGAGTCCTCGGGAGTGCAATCAACTCTCGCACGCTCACTTCTCGCTCGTTCGCTCTGGCAGACCAGCAGCAGCAAGGAGCTGCTGATCTGTACTGCTGCAGCCCGCTATCGGAGGGAGGGAGGGGAGAGGAGAACACATGACTGAGTCTCTCTATTCCCCGGGCTCTGGATAGCAGGAGAGAAAAGAGAGAGAGAGAGAGAGAGAGAGAGAGAGAGAGAGAGAGAGAGAGAGTGTGTGTGTGTGTGTGTGTGTGTGTGTGTGTGTGTGTGTGTGTGTGTGTGTGTGAAAGCGAGACAGAGATACGGGGGAAACGACAGATTTTTGGATTTTGCCACTGAGAACAAGGCGAGAGAGAAGAGAGCAGAGAGGCGGAGCGAAAAGAGTACCAGCCTCGCAATGGGAGGGATGGGAAAGACAGGAGGGGGTGGGGAGGGGAGGGTTTATGATGGAAAAAGGGCTGGAAGCAGAATGAGAAAGAGGGGGGGGGGAGAGAATATATTGAGGGAGAAAGTGGGATGAGAGAGGAACTGGAAGCTGTAGAGGGGGAGAGCAAATGCTGAGAGGAGCATGGAGAGGGAGTGTGTGTGTGTGTGTGTGTGTGTGTGTGTGTGTGTGTGTGTGTGTGTGTGTGTGTGTGTGTGTGTGTGTGTGAGCACATGCTGCAGTAACCTGCTTTTCTGTGCATGCAGCTTGCTATGATCAATCACTCAGCACAGCCTTGAGACACTGGCTGTTACACACATTTTGCTGTTATCTCAAGTACCCACATAAAGCGATCGCACAGGCAACACACATTCTAACACCCGTACGCATACAGGCACACACACACACACACACTTGCATGCCACTAAAAAAAGATGATCAGGGTATGTTACGTGCATGTAACATTTTTACTCTGCAAACTAACATTACATGAACATGCGCACACACACACACACACACACACACACACACACACACACACATTCCCATATAATTACAGTTTTGAGGCATGGCCTATATTATCATATTGCCAATTATAGCTTTATTTCCTTTAATCATGCACATTCATACTGGCACAAAAACTTTGGTGAAGAAGGGCATAAAGTGCATGTGTGTGTGTGTGTGTGTGTGTGTGTTATGCACTTTGAAGATGAATGTCCTCCTCTTCCACACTGGTACCTGCTGCTTTATATTTACGGCGTGAAACTCAACATACACAGACACACAAGCACATACACATGTGTTTTAGTTACTTGTGTGTCTTTTTATTTTTCCAAATTTTGAGCTCTATTTTTTCTCCTCCCTCTCTCAGTATTTCCCTCTTGCTGTGTGCTTGTGTGTGTGTGTGTTTGAAAGGGTGCATGTGTTAGGGCTCTGCAAGTCGTGACTGAGTACTTTTACCTTTCTTTTTTGTTGTTGTATTTTTTACCCCTTTTTCTCCCCAATTGTACTTGGTCAATTACCCCACTCTTCTGAGCCGTCCCGGTCGCTGCTCCACCCCCTCTGCCGACCCGGGGAGGGCTGCAGTCTACCACCAGGGGGACATAGCGCGTGGGAGGATCACGCTATTCCCCCCAGTCCCCCCCCCCTCCCGAACAGGCGTCCTGACTGACCAGAGGAGGCGCTAGTACAGCAGCCAGGACACATACCCACATCCGGCTTCCCACCCACAGACACGGCCAATTGTGTCTGTAGGGACGCCCGACCAAGCGTACTTTTACCTCTAATGGGAAGTGTATTTGTGTTTGTGTGAATGCTGACTTCATTCTTGGCGAAAACATTAGAGTGGGGGGGGGGGGGGGCTTGACAAGAAAAAGGAAGGAGCACGCACACACACACACACACACATACACACACACACTGACTGCTATTTAGTATGCATGACCAACAGTCCATTGATTTCTAGTGCCACGATGTGATATCACACAGCGATCTAATCATTTACAGTAGACAGTGGCCCAGCCGGCCAATGAGACAATGGCCAATGAGAGCGTCCGTATCACTCTCCTTAATGGACATGCCAGACTCTTGTATGTAAAAATAGAGCTCTCTTCCACGTGTATATGAAGTCTTTTTTTTTCCTCATCTCATCGGATTTTTTTTTGCACTTCGAGAATTAAGCTAGAATAAAAGATATACAGTATTTCATATTATTACATAGTAATTCTAAATACTTCCTTAATAATTGATTCTGGGAGTCTTGCCGGCGATACTGTGAAAACCCATTATGATACGAAACGCTTTAAAGCCTTTGTTTCAAGTTTCAACCCTTTCTGTGGAGGGGAAGAAGCAGACCTGACGAGTTCAATGCCACATATTTGGTCCTGTTGTCCAATAACTGCCAAAATAACACGACAAACAAAAAATTTGCAATCACTGTAGACACGCAGAGCTAGATTAGTGGGTAGACAGATAGATAGAACTGGTTCAACACTCTTCCACTGCGGTGTCACAAATGACGTAAATTGTCAAGTTAAAAGTTTCTCCAAGCTGACATGGTCAGCACTCATATCAGTCATCGAGAATCGGGGCCGCAAATTCGGATGGCGTTACTGTTTTGGATTATATTACCGAAAGGATGGGTTCATTTTTTTGACCCCAGGCCTCGTTAAGGCATATTATGCAAAATCACACAGACGAAAATGTCACCCGTAGCCTCGGTATTCAGAAACCTACCACTAATTCTGAATCTTCACCCTGGAATGGGCAATCATTTAAGCCTCAAAAACACACATACACACACACACACACACCACAAGAGACAGATGAGCCGGTACAGGCGGATATGGGTAGTGTGTGTAATATCTGACTCGAGTGTTTGTTTTTGGTCTGAATGCTTGTGGTGTCCCACCACCCAAAAACAGTGTTCAATTACAGTCCTCAGCGATCTACTGAGGGCATTTAAAAATGGCAGATGTTGGCGATCAATTGGGGTGTCTACTGTCTTTCTACTTGACTTGTCTACTCTGATTTTTAGTTGTTCTCCATCAGCAGAGCAATCAGGGTCACCCTTCAGGCAGGAATTGCGCATAGTTCCTTTTAAACAACAGTAGAGGATTGGAGTTGTACTGGGAGAGAGACTTGTGTGCTTCAGTCAACATAAAATTGATACATTACCTTGTAGATGTACCATTATAATTTGAAATTTTACCAGTACTATTTCTACCTCTTTGTTGCTACTCATTAAAAGTGTTAATAACCGGTATTACTACCTTCTGCCACTAGAAAATGTTGTTGCGGCACGGTGGTGCAGTCGCCTCACAGCAAGAAGGTCCTGGATTCGAGTACCGGGGTAGTCCAACATGTGGAGTTTGCATGTTCTCCCCGTGTCTGTGTAGGTTTCCTCCAGATGCTCTGGTTTCCTCCCACAGTCAGAAGACATGCAAATCAGGTGAATCAGCTGTACTAAATTGTCCCTAGGTGTGAATGTGTGTGTGTGTGGGCCCTGTGATGGTCTGGCGGCCTGTCCAGGGCGTCTCCCCACCTGCCGCCCAATGACTGCTGGGATAGGCTCCAGCATCCCCACGACCCTGAGAGCAGGATAAGCGGTTTGGATAATGGATGGATGGATGGATGGATGGGAGAGAGACCAGGGGCCACAAAATGGCTACGTTCACACAGTCGGTGGGGTTGACAAACATATTTGCTACTGCGAGCGAATCTCGAATTGTGTTGTACATATTACAGTGCGGAGCGAAATGAGAACGGCGCGTATATGAACACGTGAACAGAGTCTGTTCTGAATAATGCGTGTAACCATGGCGACACGTAGTACACGCCAAAACTGGTGACTGCAGCAGCTTTAGGAAGTGTCATTATCTCAGCTGATCAATCAAAACAACCAGAGATGTGAGTTCATCCATCAGGTTGTAATAAACCAGTTGTGAATTCGGATGCTTTTGTCGTTTGATTTTGTTTTTTTGTTTTTTGACAAAAAAAATAGTTTTTTTAACTTTCAAGTGTAGTGTAGAGTGCAACGTGTGGGTGGCCCCCAAACCGCAAAACTGGTGGGAGCAACTCCTGTGGAGAAACAGCGACTGGGCTGAAAATGTTCAGATGACACATCGCTCTTATTCCCGTCTCTGTGAGTTACCCTGCAACCCAGGTGGAAAAACACAACAAAACACATCACACAGGCAATGACTGTGCAGAGGAAAGCGGCTGTCGCTTTCTGGCGTTTGGGTACGCTTGTCAAATACCGCTGCTTTTTTTTTTTCCTGCTTTTGCTTATGTCACAATGTACGATGTGCAATGATGTGGCCAACTACTAGTTATCCGGCGCCGTTCTCTTGAGGTGGCACGGCTCAGGAGGCAGAGCGGGATCATCTAGTAATCGGAAGGTTGCCGGTTCGATCCCTGGCTCCTGCCCGAGAGCGTGTCAAAGTGTCCTTGAGCAAGACACCGAACCCTTAACTGCTCCCGATGAGCAGGTTGGCACCTTGCACGGCAGCCTCCACCATCAGCGTGTGAATGTGTGTGTGAATGGGTGAATGTGAGACATACACTCGGCACGTTTACGTGATGTCAGAAAAAGTCGATTGTGTTAGTCCGACTAAAACTGGACTTTCAGAATACGTGTGAACGTGTTAGCCCGACTGAAATCGTACTAAATCGAATTTCTCAGAGTCGGACTAACACAGCGAGATAATGCGGTTGGGGGTCGATTTACTCTGGCATGTATACGCTTCAATAGGCCCCGAACTGGCCTAGGCGTTCTGTGCATGAGCCATAGTTACCGTGGCGGTCTTTCACCCAGAAGTCGAACAGCGTAGTATCAACAGTATCAACATGGCGAGTGCTAGAGTGAGAACCACGCTTTTCTGGACAAATGAACTTGTAAACTTGTTTACTTGTCGCTGATCTGTTTGTCGCTTGTTTGGTATGCGACGCAATAGGTCAACCGGAAGAAGGTCCAATAACAACGAGCTGAAAGGGGGCGTATCGCCACCTACCGTACCGGGGTCGGACACGCTTCCGTCAATAAATCGATTCTCCCCCGTTTCTTGTATACTGGGACAACGACAGTAGTCGAATTACATGGCCTAACCAAGCCGTAACCGTAGCTCGACTTAACTGTGCATGTAAACGCAGTCACTGTAAAGTGCTTTGAGTGGTCGTAGAATAGAAAAGCGCTATATAAAATGCAGTCCATTTGCCATTTTGTTAGATACAGCTATCAACTAGATACACAATAAATTTCAGTGACGACTACCTCAAAATTTCTGGTACTCGCTGTGGTTACAGAATCCACTTGTCACTCTTTCATAACTGAGCTGTGGCTGAACGTACCCAGATCTACACCCCTGTGAGGAGTGACAACCGTATTTAGCGCTGTATTTAGCTGCTGTGTGATGGTAGCCAATTCTCTGTGATGATTGTGGACTGCCAAAGGTTATAAAAGCTGGCTTCTGGTCACCCTGCTGGGAAAAAAAAACTTCTCCAATGCAGGAAAACAACCGACCAACTGCCCTCCTATAACATCTTACCATCAGCATGCCCTTGAGCAAGGCATTTGACTGCCGACCCTCTCGACTGGAGTCACTCGGCAGCCAAGAGGAGAAGGAATAGCCTACTCAGCGTACCGAAGATACATGCAATGTAAAGGGTAGAAATAAAAAAAAAACATGATTAAAGGACAAATGGATAGATTAAGAGTGTGAGGAGGACGAGCCCGACTGACTAAGAATAAAATAAAAAGGGAAAGAAAAAAAATCACACTCCCACCCTCACTGACCTTTGTCACCTTCACCTCCCCTTATCCTTTTTTCACTCCACCGTACAGGAAGTGGAGGAAATGAAGAGCAGGTGCAAGATTGAGGAAGAGTAATGGAGAGTGGCGACAGCGGCGGAGAGGAGGGTGGGAGAAATTAAGCTAAGGGAGGAGAGAAACGGGAAAAATAAGAGAACAGAAGTGATGAAGGGAAGGGAGAAGAAGGGAGAGGGTAAAATGGGGGTTGGGGGTAGGTGGCAACACGAGCAAGAGTCCATCAGCTGAGTGTTGGCGCTCTGCTGAGATCAGCAAAAAGGGCACAGGGAGGGAGGGAAGGAGGGAGAGAGAGAGAAAATGAAGATGGAGAGGAGCGAAAGTAGAAGGAGAATGCTGTCTATCGCTGGCAGAGAGGACATGGGAGAGGTGTGGACGAGAGAAAGGGGAAAAAAAACACATCCACAATAAAAGCTTAAAGTGAAAAAGAGGAGGGAAAGGTGAGAAAAAGAGATGTTAGGGTGAAAAAAGTGAGAGATAGAGATTGACATTGGGACATACTCTTTTGATGAAGTGCAAGGGAGGGGCTGCATGACATATACACTGGCGGAAACTATTTCTACCCCTTGGGTTTTGGAGCAATTACCCCCCCCCCATACAACACCCCTCTGAGTCTAACAGATGGACTCTTCCATGGGAAGAGAATTGACTGGGGCATACCACCTAACTGGCAGTGGAGAGCATTGACAAGAGTGGTAGTAAAGCTGTATTTCAGTGCCCCATACCCAGAAAAGAAAGGATTGCTACTGACTGGCAGCAGTATAGAACGTTGCTGTAGTGTTTAGATTCCTCAAAACAAACCAGGTTGTTTGTGTTTTTATTTATCCAGATAAAACATTACCAGAGAAAGGTGTTTTTTCTCAGTCCTGCCCTGCTTCATATTCTAGCAGTTTCACTGACTACTGGGAGTGCCCCAGTATAACCAGACTTGTACTGACTATTGACAGCTGCCCAGTATAACCAGTCTTCTACTGTTCGCTACTGGCAGCTGTCCAGTACAACCAGTCTTCTACTGTTAGCTACCAGGAGCTGCCCAGTACAACCAGTCTTCTACTGTTCGCTACTGGCAGCTGTCCAGTACAAACTGACTTCTACTGTTGGCTACTAGGAGCTGTCCAGTACAACCGGTCTACTGCTGACTATTAGGATCCGCCTACTACAACCGGTCTTCTACTGTTGACTACTAGGACCTGGCCAGTACAACCAGTCTTCTACTGTTGACTGCTAAGAGTTGCCCAGTACAACAAGTCTTCTACTGCTGACTACTAAGAGCTGCCCAGTACAACCAGTCCTCTACTGCTGACTACTAGGAGTTGCCCAGTACAACAAGTCTTCTACTGTTGACTACTAAGAGCTTCCCAGTACAACCAGTCCTCTACTGCTGACTACTAGGAGTTGCCTAGTACAACCAGTCTTCTACTGTTCACCACTGGCAGCTGACCAGTACAACCGGTCTTCTACTATTCACCACTGGCAGCTGTTCAGTACAACCAGTCTTCTACTGCTGACTACTAGGAGTTGCCTAGTACAACAAGTCTTCTACTGTTGACTACTAAGAGCTGCCTAGTACAACAAGTCTTCTACTGTTGACTACTAAGAGCTGCCTGGTACAACCAGTCTTCTACTGCTGACTACTAGGAGCTGCCCAGTACAACCAGTCTTCTACTGCTGACTACTAGGAGCTGCCCAGTACAACCAGTCTTCTACTGCTGACTACTAGGAGCTGCCCAGTACAAACTGACTTCTACTGTTGGCTACTAGGAGCTGTCCAGTACAACCGGTCTTCTACTGTTGACTACTGGCAGCTGTCCAGTACAACCGGTCTACTGCTGACTATTAGGATCCGCCTACTACAACCGGTCTTCTACTGTTGACTACTAGGAGCTGGCCAGTACAACCAGTCTTCTACTGTTGACTGCTAAGAGCTGCCCAGTACAACCAGTCCTCTATTGCTGACTACTAGGAGTTGCCCAGTACAACAAGTCTTCTACCGTTGACTACTAAGAGCTTCCCAGTACAACCAGTCCTCTACTGCTGACTACTAGGAGTTGCCCAGTACAACAAGTCTTCTACTGTTGACTACTAAGAGCTTCCCAGTACAACCAGTCCTCTACTGCTGACTACTAGGAGTTGCCTAGTACAACAAGTCTTCTACTGTTGACTACTAAGAGCTGCCCAGTACGACCAGTCCTCTACTGCTGACTACTAGGAGTTGCCTAGTACAACCAGTCCTCTACTGCTGACTACTAGGAGTTGCCCAGTACAACCAGTCTTCTACTGTTGACTACTAGGAGCTGCCCAGTACAACCAGTCTTCTACTGTTCACCACTGGCAGCTGTCCAGTATAACCGGTCTTCTACTGTTCACCACTGGCAGCTGTTCAGTACAACCAGTCTTCTACTGCTGACTACTAGGAGCTGCCCAGTACAACCTGTCTTCTACTGTTGACTTCTGGGAGCTGCCTACTGTTCACTACTGGGAGCTGCCCAGCACAAAAACAATCTTCTACTTGTGACCCCTGAGGTGCAGGAGCAATTAGGATGCAAGAACTGTGCTCAAGGTCACAGTTTTGGTGGCACGCCTGCAAGTTCAACCGTAATCAATTTACTTATATAAGTATCCCTAATATTTTTTTGTGGTTTAGACAACATGGGTTTCGCCAAAGGCCTTTGTGAATCTTGGATAGTGGACAACTTAATTGTTTACCTCAGTCAAAATAGGGGTTTTCAGATGATGTGTGCTTTTCCACATGCAACATTGCCACACACCTTACAGGAACGAAAAGAAAGCCGCTTTATTCGACACTGTATTCTTACAATGTACTTATCTTATGCATTTAACCCGTCCTATTGTATAGGAGCAGTGGGACGCTGCAGCGCCCGGGGACCAACTCCAGTTCTTCTTTCCATTGCCAACACTAGACCATAATTACACAAGGGTATCTGGTTGTCAAGTCAGTGTACTTAACTTTATGATTTTGAATCCATCCGTCCAGTGTTCTACACAGGTGTGAAATGTCCAGAGTTACTACTTTGAACTGAAAGTTTGTGTCACCACTTTCATTCACTTATTTGGCATGTGCTAGTGTGTGTGTGTGTGTGTTGTGTGTGTGTGTTGTGTGTGTGTGTGTGTGTGTGGTTTGTGAGGGCTCAGTGGGACACACAAAGTGGACAGGAGTTCACACTGTGATGACACATGGTACTCCCACACTGTTTCCACATGGGACGGACACACACACACACACACACACACACACACACACACACACACACACACACACACAATGATGCACTCATGGTTGTAATAGAAATATGCAGCACATGCAACTCGTGTGCATATCAGGGGCCGGCAGTCTGTTCAATGTTGTTGTGTTCCATAAATATGTTATATGCCTTTTTTCCCAAGGAAACTACATTATAACAGAATTTACACAAGTGAGTGCACGTGTGCGCGCACACACACACACACACACACACACACAAAACAACACACATGCCCGCACAAACGCAAAGACAAATGCACATCTGAACAGATATGCATATGTACACATAAGTATGTGCACGGATATGCACACAGTTACATGCACACGACCTCTTGAAATGTGAGGACCATGTAAAGCGAAGTGGTGAGGTGTGCGGTTGGAATGACAGATGGGTTCAAGGTGGAGGTGGGATTACATCAAGGATCGGCTCTGAGCCCTTTCTTGTTTGCAATGGTGATGGACAGGTTGACGGACGAGATCAGGCAGGAGTCTCCGTGGACGATGATGTTTGCGGATGACATTGTGATCTGTAGTGAGAGTAGGTTGCAGGTGGAGGAGTGCCTGGAGAGGTGGAGGTATGCACTGGAGAGAAGAGGAATGAAAGTCAGAGCAGCAAGACAGAATAGGTTGTTTGCATATGACGTCACGAACTACAAATGAAGGGCAGGAAGTGATTTTCTACATAGGATGCACTGTCACACATTTTTGAAATGCCTATGTTTGGCGTCATTAACTGAGAAACCACAAGGAGTTTTTATGGAGTACCAAAAGTTGTTGTTCATGGGGTGGGGATGGGGGTGGGGGTTGCAAGAAATTGACCGAAAACGCCCGAAAAAATGGCTTGCGAACCGTCGTCTGCGGTCGGGAGGGGCGGAGTCGGATAACACGCTGACCACTTCGTCAAAACAATCACTCTTCATAACATAAGGATCATGTCCAACATGTCTTACTTTCTGTTTATACCTTTCTCTCATAATATCGTCTAAACTAGCTCCATCTCGTCCATTCTGCTTTTCATCTCCTGCCTTCTATCTGAATCTCGTGCGTCGTCAGAATCACGTGACTGCAAACCAGCTATACCTATGTGTAAATGAGAGGGAGGACAGTGGAATGACGAGGGTGCAAGGAGTAGAGGTGATGAAGGCGTATGAGTTAAAATACTTGGGGTCAACTGTCCAAAGTAACGGGGAGTGCAAAAGAGAGGTGAAGAAGAGGTGGAGTGGGTGGAGAAGAGGGTCAGAAGTGATTTGTGACAGAAGGGTACCAGCAAGACTTTACAAGATGGTTGTGAGACCAGCTATGTTGTATGGTTTGGAGACAGTGGCACTGACGAAAAGACAGGAGGTGGAGCTGGAGGTGGCAGAGTTGAAGATGATAAGATTTTCACTGGGAGCGATGAAGAAGGACAGGAATAGGAGTGAGTGTATTAGAGGGACAGCTCAGGTTGGACGGTTTGGAGACAAAGCAGGACAGGCAAGATTGAGATGGTTTGGACATGTGTGGAGGAGAGATGCTGGGTATGTTGGGAGAAGGATGCTGAATATGGAGCCACCAGGGAAGAGGAAGGCCAAAGAGGAGGTTTCTGGATGTGGTGAGAGAGGACATGCAGGTGGCTGGTGTGACAGAGGAAGATGCAGAGGACAGCAAGAGATGGAAATAGATGATCCGCTGTGGCGCCCCCTAATGGAAACAACCGAAAGTAGCAGTAGATATAAAGAGAAATGGAGCGCCAGTATTCAAAGTGTAGACCCATTGGCGTGTACTCACCACGAGTAACACTAACTACAGACTGTATGTACGTTTGTGTGTGTCTGAGATGGACAACGTTTTCAGTTCCTCGTCATTTCTTTTCGTGGATTCATCAGTATGTGGAAAACTGGACTTGCATGAGGAGAGCTAGGTGAGCGATTCTCAGTTTGCGGCACTCAAATCTGACAGCGGCCCCTCTCTAATATGCAGAGTGTTTTGTAAACGCTGGATTTGAAACAGCAAAAAACGGTGTCTTGCTTTCTGAAAATCACTGCCGTCAATACTGTGAGACACGTGTCTTTCAGTTGTGCTTCCAGGAATAATGTACAATGTACTGCTTTAGTGTGTACTGCACACTGTTAAACCTGTCTCTCGTGTTTTGATTTCCCCCCCTTTTTCCCCCCAACTGTACCCGGCCAATTACCCTATTTTTTTCCAAGCCGTCCCGGTCGCTGCTCCACCCCCTCCGCCGATCCGGGGAGGGCTGCGGACTACTGCATGCCTCCTCCGATACATGTGGAGTCACCGGCCGCTTCTTTTCACCTGACAGTGAGGAGTTTCACCAGGTGGATGTAGAACGTGGGAGGATCACGCTACCCCCCCCCCGAACAGGCGCCCCGACCGACCAGAGGAGGCGCTAGTGCAGCGACCAGGACACATACCCACATCCGGCTTCCCACCCACAGACACGGCCAATTGTGTCTGTAGGGACGCCCGACCAAGCCGGAGGTAACATGGGGATTCGAACCGGCGGTCCCCGTGTTGGTAGGCAGCGGAATAGACCGCTACACTACCCAAGCGCCCCTGTCTCTCATGTTTATGACCTAATGCATGTTGACTTGAATCTGGTGAGAATTTGTGTGACTGTGTACAGGTGTGTGTACCCATTTTATAAAATGAAGGGTCTGTTATGTTCAACATACAAACGGCAGTAGTGAAAGTGGGTCATCGATGCTACCTGAGCTCTCAGCTCTGCCATATTTGTCAGTCACGAGAACATATTTTGTGTGTGTGTGTGTGTGTTTGTATATGTGTGAGTGCACGCGTTTGGCCTGTACAACAGATTACTGCAACAAAAGGGTGTGTTGGGGTGGGGGGGGGGGCGAAAATCAATTGCTAGGAGACACTCTCCCCATTCCCGTTGCCGCGGCAATGCCGAGATTCCATCAATGAGCCACCGCTGCGTTGTCCCGGCAACGGTTATGAATGAGAGCCGGCCGGTAACCGTGGAGACTCGGCGAAGAAGGGAAATGCTGGTTGCCATGGCAATGCCGTGAATGGGGAGAGACTGAGCAAAGGCAAAGGTGTGGAAGTACCAAGATATTCATCGTCATCCTCCACCTCATGCTGTTCTATAAAAGCACACAACTGGAAATAGCGGCACAGTAAATACTGACACAACCGCAGTGCCAGACGTTCAGTAGACCGTCAACTATGCTTATTGCCCTTCATAAATACACTAAGGCTTTGTGTCGCTGTGTGCGTTGGTACCGCATCGCGTACAGTAGGTGTCAGCTGTGGGTCCAGCAGCCTTATGCAGCACACGGCTATTAAGAGAAAACAGACTTGAATAGGATGGAGCTGCTCGGGAACATATTTTGAGCCGTATGGAGCAAGGACGTAGCTCCTGAAGCGGAGGTGGTGTAGTAAATAAACTCTTGCGCTGACATTAAAAGTAATTTGACACTTAAGTAGGTTGAAAGAATTGGAATAGAGAAGAGTCAGTTCAGCGTGAACAAAATGTAGAATTCACTCTTTGGAAGTGACAAAGCTTTGTTATTTCAAGTGACTGGTCACACAGCAGACTCTGATTAGGTTGAGGGGAGGGGTTGCGACAAGATGAAGTAAGGGAGAAAAAAAATCAAGATTAAGTCATAAAATTAAGTAGTAACGGGGCGTCCGTGTAGCGTGGCGGTCTATTCCGTCGCCTGCCAACACGGGGATCGCCAGTTCGAATCCCCATGTTACCTCCGGCTTGGTTGGGCGTCCCTACAGTGTCTGCGGGTGGGGAGCCGGAAGTGGGTATGTGTCCTGGTCACTGCACTAGCGCCTCCTCTGGTCGGTCGGGGGGGCTGGGGGGAATAGCGTGATCCTCCCACGCGCTACGTCCCCCTGGTGAAACTCCTCACTGTCAGGTGAAAAGAAGCGGCTGGCGACCCCACATGTATGGGAGGAGGCATGTGGTAGTCTGCAGCCCTCCCCGGATCGGCAGAGGGGGTGGAGCGGCGACCGGGACGGCTCAGAAGAGTGGAGTAATTGGCCGGATACAATTGGGGGAAAAATTAAAAAAACCCAAATTTAAGTAATCAATCAATTGAGTTGTAACAAATAAAAAAATAGAAAATGCATTTAAATCACATAACAAAAAGTACATTTAGGGGGATTTACATCTTACCTATCTAGAACCAAGACTGAACCAGGCCCGTGTGGTAAATGGTGAATATGGCCCAGATATCACAAAACAAATATGGGCCACCTTTGGTAAATATGTGGCAGCATTGCTATGGCTTGGTTCCGGCCCAGATCTGGCAAACAGGAGCGGACCACCCAAGTGCCATCATTCCACGCGGTATGTGGGCCGGATGAAGTGTCGGTTGTGGGACGGGTCCGAGCCACAGCAATTTTGCTATCTGGGTTGAAAGGTCAACACACGGGATGTTGTGTACTGTAGGTCGGCTGCTAACAATTGGTGCTGCGTGTAGTACTGCATGTAGTACTGCAGGTAGTACTGCAGGTAGTACTGTATGTAGTACTGCATGTACTGTTTATGCACCAAATTAGTTGGACTGAATGTTTCCGAAGGATTTGCACAGAAGTGCATCATCGCCAGTAAAAAAATGCGCTGCAGTTATGTAAGAAGACAGCTCTGCGTGTATCTGAACGTACCACACTGTTGCAGTCACAGCTCAGAGCAGCGGTTGGTGTGGGTGTGTTTGTGTGTTTTTGTGTGTTGTGACTCGATTGTCAGGTGTTTCCCGGCAGTGTGGGAGTCTGTCATCACCGTCCACACGATTCCCGCTTCTGTGCAAATCCCTCGCCTCTCGCTGTCCCACCGTGTCTGGCTCCCGTCTCTCACTCCACCCCAGCTCTCAGTTTGTCCACCGCTTCTCTTTCACTCCCCCTTCCTCACCCTTCCTCCGTGTCTCTCGCTCTCTCACACATAGGCTACCTCACTCTTCCGCCTTCATTGTTTCCCTGCTGTGTTTCATCTCGCAGCTCTCGCCCTCTCTCTCTCTCTCTCTCTCTCTCTCTCTCTCTCTCTCTCTCTCTCTCTCTCTCTCTCTCTCTCTCTCTCTTTCTCTCTCTCTCAAGGCAGAATCCTGCACTTGTTACACAGAAGGCTGTCACTCTTTCAGTCTGCCTCTCTCTTACACACTCTGTCTATCTGGGGACTTTGCACCTTGCTTTTCTTTTTTTTCATTCACTCCTGTCCCCCTCCCCTGGCTAAAACAGAATCCCAGCTGTTTAAAAGGAAAGGGTTTATTTGTGGTTTGGACCATTGCATTTCATAGAGGAAGGACGTTGGAAAGCGGACTTGGGGGGGGGGGTTCAGGTAACGGAGCTGTTTAGGTAGCAGACGATAGTAGGAAAGAGGATTTTTAAACTACTGTGTGGTGATCATTTAGGACTGCTAACCGTACTGTTAGCAGGGGAGGATTTTGGTGGGGGGAGGGGGGGACAGGATGCCATCCCCCTGTTAGATAGATCTTCACTATTTACTGTTAATCTTTCCCTCTTGCGCCAGCATACCAAGACCAATTCCTTGTATGTTCTTGCACTTGGCAATAAATACGATTCTGATTCTGATGAAAAACAACCTTCTGTAAAACTGCCATCCCTTTTTCCCTCCCCATTAGGTTAATGGTGCTATGTGATATAATCCCCCCCCCTTTCATATAAGGTCATATTAGGGATACATATATACATAGGGATATTGATTACGGTTGAACATGCAGTCTTGTCACCAAAACTGTGACCTTGAGCACGGCCCTTGCATCCTAATGGCTCCAGCACCTCAGGGGTCACAAGTAGAAGACTGTTTGTGTGCTGGGCAGCTCAACAGTAGAAGACTGGTTGTACTGGGCAGCGACCACGACACATACCCACATCCGGCTTTCCACCCACAGACAAGGCCAATTGTGTCTGTAGGGACGCCCAGCCAAGCCGGAGGTGACGCGGTGGGTTCGATAGGCAACGGAATAGATCACTACGCTACCCGGATGCCCTATGTGATATACACTCACTGGCCACTTTATTAGGTACACCTTGCTAGTACCGGGTTGGACCCCCTTTTGCCTTCAGAACTGCCTTAATCCTTCGTGGCATAGATTCAACAAGGTACTGGAAACATTCCTCAGAGAGTTTGATCCACATTGACATGATAGCATCACGCAGTTGCTGCAGATTTGTCGGCTGCACATCCATGATGCGAATCTCCCGGTCCACCACATCCCAAAGGTGCTCTATTGGATTGAGATCTGGTGACTGTGGAGGCCATTTGAGTACAGTGAACTCATTGTCATGTTCAAGAAACCAGTCTGAGATGATTCGAGCTTTATGACATGGCGCGTTATCCTGCTGGAAGTAGATGGGAACACTGTGGTCATAAAGGGATGGACATGGTCAGCAACAATACTCAGGTAGGCTGTGGCGTTGACACGATGCTCAATTGGTACTAAGGGGCCCAAAGTGTGCCAAGAAAATATCCCCCACACCATTACACCACCACCAGCAGCCTGAACCGTTGATACAAGGCAGGATGGATCCAGGCTTTCATGTTGTTGACGCCAAATTCTGACCCTACCATCCGAATGTCGAAGCAGAAATCGAGACTCATCAGACCAGGCAACGTTTTTCCAATCTTCTATTGTCCAATTTTGGTGAGCCTGTGCGAATTGTAGCCTCAGTTTCCTGTTCTTAGCTGACAGGAGTGGCACCCGGTGTGGTCTTCTGCTGCTGTAGCCCATCTGCCTCAAGGTTCGATGTGTTGTGCGTTCAGAGATGCTCTTCTGCATACCTCGGTTGTAATGAGTGGTTATTTGAGTTACTGTTGCCTTTCTATCAGCTTGAACCAGTCTGGCCATTCTCCTCTGACCTCTGGCATCAACAAGGCTTTTTCGCCCACAGAACTGCCGCTCACTGGATATTTTCTCTTTTTGGGACCATTCTCTGTAAACCCTAGAGATGGTTGTGCGTGAAAATCCCAGTAGATCAGCAGTTTCTGAAATACTCAGACCAGCCCGTCTGGCACCAACAACCATGCAACGTTCAAAGTCACTTAAATCACCTTTCTTCCCCATTCTGATGCTCGGTTTGAACTGCAGCAGATCGTCTTGACCATGTCTACATGCCTAAATGCATTGAGTTGCTGCCATGTGATTGGCTGATTAGAAATTTGCGTTAACGAGCAGTTGGACAGGTGTGCTTAATAAAGTGGCCGGTGAGTGTATGTTAATCAAGGAACGTTAGTATGTGTAAAGAAAGCTGTTATAAACACTTTCTGATTTGACATGCAGCATTTGTTTTTGTGACCTGAAGTTCAGGGAGTGTATGGCATATAATGCTGTGGACAATGTAGTGAATGAATATCCTAATATAATGAATTCTCAACGCAGTCCAAAGTATTGGATTACCAAATATATATATGATATAATATAAATATGATATAATCAAAACATATGATGTAATATAAACAAGTCTTAACATATAACTGAACCATGAAACCGGAGACAGGTTTCGTTCAGAGCTCTAAAATCGTTTTGAAATACACTCGGTGAAAGAAACTCTTTCCTGGTTAACAGACGTCTTCCTCCTCTGTCACGTGTCCAGGATCGCCAATCTCTTCATCACCGATAATGCTCCACCGTTATGCCCTTTATCTTAAAGGAGTCCTTGTCGTGTGAAACCAAGGGCGAAGGGAAAAAAGAGATTTCTGCGGGAGAAGTTTAGTGTTTCTGAACCTACATATTGCCCCATTTTTCACTGCGAAGACTCATTAAGGTCACAGCTGGCTTGGGTAACAGCAAGCTGCTTGGTATCCCACAATTTTTTTTGCACCTATGTGCAAGCTGTTTATTTAAGAGTTCTGAATTGGGGCATCCGGGTAGTGTAGCGGTCTATTCCGTTGCCTGCCAACATGGGGATCGCCAGTTTGAATTCCCGTGTTACCTCCGGCTTGGTCGGGCATCCCTAGAGACACAGTTGGCTGTGTCTGCGGGTGGGAAGCCGGATGCGGGTATGTGTCCTGGTTTCTGCACTAGTCCTCCTCTGGTCGGTCGGGGCGCCTGACCGGGGGGAATAGCGTGATCCTCCCGTGTTTCATGTCCCCCTGGTGAAACTCCTCACTGTCAGGTGAAAAGAAACAGCTGGTGAAGCCACATGCATCGGAGGAGGCATGCGGTATTCTGCAACCCTCCCTGGATTGGCAGAGGGGGTGGAGCAGCGACCGGGGCGGCTTGGAAGAGTAGGGGGAGTGGGGTAATTGGCTGGATACAACTTGGGAGAAAAAAGGGGGGGAAAGTTTTGAATTTGGGTCAGGTCGATTAGCAGGCGGTTATTAGCTTATACTGGGAACACGCTAGATGATTTAGGGGCCGACTACAACCCCGATTGGCTGTGATGACGCATTTTTTAAGATCATGGCGAGCCTGTACCAGTCTGTGCAAAATAGGACAGGTCACCACGGACGGACGGCACATGTTATCTTGTAGTGTGCAGGGGTTTAAGATTCAAATCACTCGCTCCCTGATTGAGCCTTCAACCAGTTGGAACCGTCACGAGGATATCGAACATGTTTCATTTTTACGAGTTGAATCTAGACAAGTCCTAACGTGACTGTGTGGTGTGAGCCGGCCAACAACGACGACGACGACAAAAAGTTGGGTGTGTTTGCTTCTGGGGGCGTCCGAGGTGGTCGGGTGGCCAGATGTGGGTATGTGTCCTTGTCGCTGCACTAGCGCCTCCTCTGGTCAGTTGGGAGGCCTGTTTGGGGTGGGGGGTAAAGGGGAGCTGGGGGGGAATTGCGTGATCCTCCCACGCGCTACATCCCCCTGGTGAAACTCCACTGTCAGGTGAACAAAAAGGCGGCTGGCGACTCCACATGTATGGGAGGAGGCATGTGGTAGTCTGCAGCCCTCCCCGGATCGGCAGAGGGGGCGGAGCAGCGACCGGGACGGCTCGGAAGAGTGGGGTAATTCCATCCATCCATCCATTATGCAAACCGCTTATCCCGCTCTCACAGTCGCGGGGATGCTGGAATCTATTGGCCAGATATAATTGGGGAGAAAAAGGGGGGGGGGGTCAATCAAAAAAAGTGTGTTTGCTTCTAAGATGTTGAAGATGAGAAGTCTGCAGTTAAGTGTGAGGCGCCTCATTTTTGAGTGTTTCCTACTAGTGACATTTGCCGATTGCAGTTTATACACCTAAAAGGCAGTGGGACTGCCATTTGGCTCTTCCCATTGCCTTATGTTCCATCACGTACAGCTTAACTGAAGAAGATATGCAACAAATTGTGTGTGTGTGTGTGTGTGTGTGTGTGTGTGTGTGTGTGTGTGTGTGTGTGTGTGTGTGTGTCTCTGAGATATTCATGCATGGCTGGGGTGATAACATGGATAATGCAGTAGTGACCACTTAAGCTTTGTTCCTACAGCACAGTAGGCTGATATTGCGGGATAGATTCCAGATAAGATGGCAGGGAAATGCTAAAGAAGACAACGGTGAGGCTTTTAAATTATATTTTGTTATTAAATTTTAAATACAGTGTATGGGGATGCCGGACAAGGGGCTTAACGTATAACAGCAACAGTGGCAAAAAAAAAAAAGTATATTTATTAATTTATTTTTATTTTTTATGTAATTTTTATCTATTTTTCATTTTTTAATTATTCTTTATCGTTTTATTTTTATTATTTTATTGTTATGATCACCTGTTCGTGTGTGGGATTAGGAGGAATCATGGTTTCGGAGGTGGACGCTAAAGGGTGAGGCCTCACCTCAAGTGTGTGTGCGGCCACGAGTCTGGCAGTCCATCTGAAACAAGATTGCATTTTGTGTTCGCTCTCCACAGATAATGTAATCTGACATCCACGCTCTCACTTTAAGTAGCTCCTCATTCCTTATCCTTAATTGATACATCCCTCTTTTTGCTGTTCACCTCTCTGCCCCCCCCCCCACTGTTCCCCTTTACCTCCCAACCCCCTCACACCTCTCCTTCTCACTCTAAATTCTCCTCCTTTTTATCCATTACCCCCTGCTTTTTACTTCTTCTCGTCGTTGTTTTACTTTCTCCTCTCTCCTCTCCATCCTTTCTAGCTGCTACCTCAGTATTACCCCCCCCATATCCTGCTGTTACCCAATTTTCATCCCTGCATCAACCCCCCTGATGTGGTTGGAGTTTGATAACAACACAGTCATCGCTCCCTCTACTGGCCATTGCTGGTCAGTGCGGCACATTCATCCGTTGCCAGGGGTGACTGCGGCGTAGGGGTTCAGTGCGTATAGGGGTCATCCAGGCCCCCAGAAACAGCCATACCACGTACGGCTGGTATGAGCTCAGAGGCCAAGCTGCAACTGCAAGTCACGCCCTTTAACACTGTGTTGTCGATCTGAGGGTGAAAAACCTGTGCATGTCAGAGTGTATCCAGGCCGCCTCATAAACAGTGGAACTGGAAGCGCCCATTCCCAGGTAGTAAAATTACTGTGGCCCGGACCCGACCACACCCGACACTTCATCCGGCCCACATACCGCGTGGAATGATGGCACTTGGGCGGTCCGCTCCTGTTTACCAGATCTGGGCCAGAACCAAGCCAGAGCAATGCTGCATGTGCCACATATTGGCCAAAGGTGGCCCATATTTGTTTTGTGGTATTTGGGCCATATTCACCATTTACCACACGGGCCACTTCAGGGTCACATCCAGATCACATGTTGCCGAGAGCACCGCATCTTTGCCAAATAAGGCCCACATTTGATTTGGCGTATTTGGGCCATATTTGCTATTTTACATATGGGTCACTTCAGGCTCACATCCATTTTGTCAGGGCCAGAAGAAGGCCACCAGTGCCGCATCATTGCCTGAAGTGGCCCACATCCGGATGCTGTCTGGGTAAGGAGCGGGTGCATGTTGGGTGCATGAGAGTGCATACAACAC
>NC_079215.1:7861509-7996509 GCF_029633865.1 Lampris incognitus | reverse complement strand
TGTCTGTCTCTGTCTGTCTCTGTCTGTCTCTCTCTTTGTCTCTCTGTCTCCGTCTCTCTCTCTCTCTCTCTGTCTCTCCCACTCTCTCCCAGTTTCCGTAATCAAACATACACAGTCATACAATTAACAATCTGCACATTGGAAACCCTCCTCCTACCCCCCCCCCATATGTATCTACTCTCTTTCGCTCCACCCCTGCAGAACATCCCCTTTCCAACCCCTGCATGTGAGACTGAGGAGGGAAATTTTCCGACTGATGTCCAGCAAACGTCTTGTTTTTAGGGGGCTGGGGTTTACCCCTTTTTCTCCCCAGTTGTACTTGGCCAATTACCCCACTCTTCCGAGCCGTCCCGGTCACCGCTCCACCCCCTCTGCTGATCCGGGGAGGGCTGTAGACTACCACATGCAGGGCCGGTCCTATGCTATTCTGGGCCGGGGAGCAACCATCGCTCACTGCCCCCCCCCCCCCCCCAAAAAAAACCACAGACATGCACGACCGTGACAACCACCAACGCCCATAAAGCCTAGGCCTACGCACGCACGCATACACCACACAGCTGTGTGTGGGGTGAGCGCAGGCTACCAGAAGAAACAACCAATTCAAAATAAACCACAGGACACAATTACAAGCAGCCATGCCACAGCGGGCTATTGTGAAGTCCTCCTCGTTATCTTACCTTAAAACTTACAGCGTCTCATCTTGACCGCTGCAAATGTTGCAGTTGTGTCATTGTAATCCACCCGTCTCGCCACACGGTTCTCGATGGACAACACAGCCAACGCAGACAGTCTTTCTCGGGACATCGTTGATCTCAAATATGTCTCGATCAATTTCAATTTGCCGAAAGAGCGCTCTGCACTCGCGACTGAGAATGGAGTTGTAAGAAACACCTGGCAAGCGGCGGTAGTGTTCGGAAATGCCGTTTTCACGTCCAAACAACTTACAACAGAAACAGAAGACGGCATTGGCAGACTTTGAGTAGACTAACCATGGCCGAGGTACTTTTAGGGCACCGACTGTCCTGGTGTGAAACGGCGGCCATCCGTTTTAGGGAAATCAAAATCGGTCACCTGCAGTGGTTTACGTTTGACTATGTCCGTTCTGATGTCATCATCGTGCATTCTGTCTGGCCACTGTGCAGGATCAAGTAAGTCCAACTCACGCTCCCCATCACTTTTGTGGCTTCCCTCTTCCTCGACAGAGTCTCGGTGGTCGTTTGCATTCTTTTTTTTTTTCTAAATTTATTTCTGATTTTTCCCTTTTTTCTCCCAATTTAGTGGCCAATTGATCCCTATTTTAATTCAAACACCCACCCTCGCACTGCATGCGTTCGCCAACTGCGTCTCTCCGGCCGGCAGTCTCGAAGGAGACGCCTCCCCACTTTCGTGACAAGGCGAATCCAAGCCGAACCACTGTTTTTCCGACACACACAGAGACGCATTCACATGACGAACACAAGCCGACTCCGTCCCCCTCCCGAAGACAGCGTTGCCAATGATTGCTGCTTCATCGAGTCCGGTCATAGTCGGATCTGACGAGACCGGGGCGCGAACCCCAGTCCCCAGTGGGCAACTGCATCGACACCAAGCCGATGCTTAGACCGCTACACCACCGCGGACCCCGGTCGTTTGCATTCTCGATAGCGGTGGAGGTGCTAGCACGAGCGCCACGGTCGCTGTCCTCTCCGGTATCCTCTGCCGCTGAGTCAGCACATGTGGTGGATGTGCTAGCTTCATTGCTATCCACAGCATCCTCCAAGTGTTCTGCTGCCCGAACGTTAAGCCAAGCACCGTATACCTTCTCTGCGTTTTCCGCCTCTTTTTTTGTATTTTCCACCTTACGTTTCTGTAATTTTCTTTTCTTACAACCAGATTTGTTTCCAGACATTTTTTTTGGTTAGTAGAACCGAATTTCACGTCTTCACCATAGGCTATACTAACTCATGGGGGAGGGGGATGACGACGCAACTTTTGATACATTTTTGAAAATAAATCGTTATCAGCCAATGGGGAACCTGCCAGGAGGAGCAACATACAGGGCCTCTTTGCACTGCTGAGACACACAGTTAACAATCACTGCACTTACAGCAGAATCAGCGCAGAAAGGTTTTTGGGTTTTTTTTCTGGGCCCCCCCCCCCCAGTCCTGGGCCTGGTGCGGCTGCTCCTGTTGCTACCCCCGCAGAACCGGCCCTGACCACATGCCTCCTCCGATACACGCGAGTTGCCAGCTGCTTCTTTTCACCTGACAGTGAGGAGTTTCGCCAGGGGGACGTAGCACATGGGAGGATTGCGCTATTCCTTTCCAGTTCCCCCTCCCCCCTGAACCAGGCGCCCTGACCAACAAGCGGAGGCGACCAGGACACATACCCACATCCGGCTTCCCACCTGCAGGCACGGCCACTTGTGTCTGTAGGGATGCCCGACCAAGCCGGAGGGTAACACAGGGATTTGAACTGCTGATCCCTGTGTTGGTAGGCAACATAATAGACCGCCACACCTCCTGGACGCCCCCATGTCCAGCAAACTTTACGCATGATAGATACTAGACCAGGGGTCCAGAGCCAGTCCTGATTTAATGACTTAGAATTAGTGACTTAATCACCTCACTTGTTAATCAGTCCATCTGATTTTGTTTTGTGTGATGGGGTTTTGTGTTTCACTGTAGTGATGAACTATTCTAAGTACTTCGGAATCTCGCTGGCGCCAATAATTATCAAGACCTGCCACTGTCCCCTCCTCTTTGACCATGCCATATGAGCTGGGATCAAACTGATAGATCACTTCCTTACCACAGAACTGTATGCAGTCTTGCAAGCTAATGTTCAATTAAATGTATTTGGTTGAGCTATGTATTTTATAGTCAGACATGACACTACTGTATCATTAAATCTATAAACATAATTCTAAAAATTATATTATGTTATGCCCTGTGATGGCCTGGCGGCCTGTCCTATCCAGGGTGTCTCTCCACCTGCCGCCCAGTGACTGCTGGGATAGGCTCCATCATCCCCACGACCCTGAGAGCAGGATAAGTGGTTTGGATAATGGATGGATGGATATTATATTATAAATATTACAAATATTATAAAAGAAATTATAAAAATTATTTTTTACAATTATTGAAATTAAGTTAAAAAATTATAGAAATCGTAAAATAAAACATGTTATAAATATAAAAATATTATACAATAAATTATAAAAATTATTTTATAAAGGGTATTTAAATTAAGAAAAAAAAAATTTTTTTTTAATCAAATATAAAAAATAATGTTACATGCTGTTTGATGGTGGCGATGACAATGGGCGCGATATGCCAATGTTGTTTTTCCTCAGATGGGCAGGAGTGACTTTAGAGATGGTGACAGCCTCTTTGAACTTACATAAAACCACAAATACTAACAATGCATCAAGAACAAGTCTCAGTGCAAAACACTGAAGAGGTGAAGAAAATGGGCTTAAAGCCGTATTTTCAGAAATATCAGTAGCCTTAGTACTTTCCAGTGTATTTCAGCAGTGTAATCGGTAATGAGCATAAGAAAGTGGACTAGAGAGGGTTGGTTGTAAGGCTCAGGGTCGGGATGTTTGAAGGAGATTCACTGAAACTATGAAGAACTATCAACAATCTACTACACAGGTTTGGAAATGATGATGCCTTGCATATTGATGTACATGTTTCACAGACAGAAAGAAGGTGGTGTAAAACTTCCTGTGGACAGATAATTTGCATATCACTGCTCCACAGGTACCATATGGGTCTTTTTGTATTGTGGTCACAGCTTTGGTAATCAAGCTCTCTCTCTCTCTCTCTCTCTCTCTCTCTCTCTCTCTCTCTCTCTCTCTCTCTCTCTCTCTCTCTCTCTCTCTCTCTCTCTCTCTCTCTGTGTTCAGTATACTGTCATCAGTGGGATCTCAGTTTGACCTGAGGACACTACGAGCTGTTAGAGTGCTACGACCACTCAAACTGGTGTCTGGGATCCCAAGTAAGTACTTATGTGTGTGTGTGTGTGTGTTTGCACATGGCAGATAAATTGCCCTACTTTATTCTTCCCCTGAATCATGTCTCAGCCTTCTTAAAAGGTAAACATTGAAACCAGTAAACCAGTACAAACAGTCCAGTGTAACACTATTTAATCGCCTACATCTGACTGTATGTGCTCCTATGTAATTTATCCAGTTGCATCACAACCAACCAACCAACCTAACCACCTTCTCCCAAAACCAACCTAACCTCCCCTCATCCAGCCTTAGTGCTAATGTGTGCATTGCACTGCATCCTCCAGGCCTGCAGGTGGTGCTCAAGTCCATCATGAAGGCAATGATCCCTTTGCTGCAGATTGGCCTTCTGCTGTTTGTGGCTATCCTTATGTTTGCTATCATTGGTCTGGAGTTTTACATGGGCAAGTTCCACACCACCTGCTACGACATAGTCACAGGTAAGAAATGGCGTCAACGTATCAGATAAGTCGGTGAAATTAGCTTGTCTACTACTTACGTGCTAGTAAATCACCGAAGTGTTGAGGGCTTTGGTGAATTAAGATGGATCAATTTGTTTGGACCTAAACACTGAAACTCTCTTTCGCTCTCTCTGTCCCCCTCTTTCTCTGTTACTTTGTCTGTCCAGGAGAGTCAGTGGAGGAATTGCCCTGCGGTACAGCATTACCGTCTCGGTTGTGTCCTAATGGTACATTATGTAAAGGCGGCTGGCTGGGACCCAACTACGGCATCACCCAGTTTGACAATATCCTGTTTGCCGTTCTCACCGTCTTCCAGTGCATCACCATGGAGGGATGGACAGACATGCTCTACTATGTGAGTTATCCTAGAATCTGTTTTTTTAGTTGACTTAAGTATGATTTAGTTGTTGTGTGGCCCTGGGACGGACTGGCAGCCTGTCCAGGGTGTCCCCCCGCCTGCCGCCCAATGACTGCTGGGATAGGCTCCAGCATCCCCCGCGACCCTGAGAGCAGGATAAGCGGCTTGGATAATGGATGGATGGATTACAGCACAATACAGTTTAGATACCAGAGGGAGGAGAGACAGGAAAAAGTGTCGGGATGCTGAAAGTAAATGCCAACATAAAATCAACAAAACATATACCAGGAAACGTACTGTGATTATTAATCCAGTCACTCATTTTCTGTAACCGCTTAACCCAGTTTAGCATCATGTGGTAAGCAGATGTTAATATATGCATACTAAATACAAGGTGTTATCAAGGTTTGCCTATTCAAACCTTGAGAAGCATTATCAGATTTTCAGAGCTGTGTGGCTGAGTAGTCTTATCTCTGCTCTATGGATTTTTCCTACTCTGCCATGTTTGCTGGCATGGCATGTGTGTTGTATGTATGCTACATGTGTTAGCATGCTGGATGTAGGGCAAGGTACACCTCCATTTCACACAGCGTTTCACTTTTCAAACCCCGTCTTTTCTCCCTTTCTTGCTCTCTCTCTCTGTCTCTGTCTTTCTCTCTCTCTTTGTCTCACTCTGTCTCTCTCTCTCTCTGTCACTCTTTCGCTCTCTCTCTCTGTGTCTCACTCTCTTTCTGTCTCTCGCTCTCTCTCTTTGTGTGTGTGTGTGTGTCCGTCTCTCTGTTCCCTTAATCAAACATACACAGTCATACAATTAATGATCTGCATATTGGACCCCCCCCCGTGTATCTTCTCTCTCTCTCTCTGTCTCACTCTCTCTCTTTCTCTCTCACTCTGTCTCTATAGCTCTCTCTCTCTCTCTTTGTGCATGTGACCGTCTCCCAGTTTCCTTAATCAAACATACACAATCATACAATTAATGATCTGCACATTGGAAGCCCCCCGTATGTATCTCTCTCTCTCTCTCTCTCTCTCTCTCTCTCTCTCTCTCTCTCTCTCTCTCTCTCTCTCTCTCTCTCTCTCTCTCTCTCTCGCTCTCTCCCTCATATATTAAAACACATTATTTTCTCGTATATGCCTTTCCTGCCTTTGAATCTTTCCCTGTCTTTTTCCCCATCCTTCACCCTGCTATCTCTTTCTCTCCTCAACTCTTTTACACGCTCCACACTATCCATCCATCCTCTATATTTAGCATCTTCTCTGAAGGATGAAGGCTGACTCTCCCTCTCAGGCGGGCAGTCGGGAGGAAACCAATGAAAGTTTAATAGAGAATGGGTTGTCACTGTACCGCGCTGCAGAAACCCCAGCATATCCACAGTGGATATATTTTCATGAATACACAACACTGTGGTTAACGTGATTCGTCAGATTAAAAGTTCAGTTAAAACGTTTACATGATCCGTAACAACACTACACCTTCCTACCACCCAGGTCTACACACATCAGTTTGATGGACATGTCAGTCTAATCAAAGAGAGGTGTAGCCTCATATGTACGTCAACCTTACATACGTCCAAAGTGAAGCATTTTGTCAGGTTACACAATTTTCCAGATCATCCAGTTTTTAGATCAGAAAATGGAGGATCAGGAAAGCTGGCAGATAGTTTGCCGGTCCTATTACATGTGGCGTTCTAACTTACCGTCGATGTGAGCAATCTCTTCATGCACAGTAGCATTACAAAGTTATAGGTTCCTGCTGTTCTGACAATTTTTTTTGATAGTTGTTGTTAATATGAAGTTAACTGCTCTTTAAATAAGGAAGTAATGGGCGTCCGGGTAGTGTCGCGGTTTATTCCGTTGCCTACCAACACGGGGATCGGTGGTTCGAATCCCCATGTTACCTCCGGCTTGGTTGGGCGTCCTTACAGACCAGACACAATTGGCCGTGTCTGTGGGTGGGAAGCCAGATGTGGGGATGTGTCCTGGTCGCTGCACTAGCGCCTCTTCTGGTTGGTTGGGGCGCCTGTTCGGGGGGGGGGGACTGGGGGGAATAGCGTGATTCTCCCACACGCTACGTCCCCCTGGCGAAACTCCTCACTGTCAGATGAAAAGAAGCGGCTGGTGACTCCACATGTATCGGGGGAGGCATGTGGTAGTTTGCAGCCTCCCCGGATCGGCAGAGGGGGTGGAGTAGTGACCAGGATGGCTCGGAAGAGTGGGGTAATTGGCTGGTTACAGTTGGGGAGAAAAAGGGGGCAGGGATAAAAAAACAACAACAAGGAATTCATGAGGACGGACTGCGTGTACACATTGTTTTATTTGTTTATTTATTTATTGGATTTCTCCCCATTTGTACTTGGCCAATTGCCCCACTCTTCTGAGCCGTCCTGGTCGCTGCTCCAACCCCCTCTGCCAATCCGGGGAGGGCTGCAGACTACCACATGCCTCCTCCAATACATGTGGAGTCGCCAGCCGCTTCTTTTCACCTGACAGTGAGGAGTTTCACCAGGGGGAGGTAGCGTGTGGAAGGATCATGCTATTCCCCCCAGTTCTCCCTCCCCCCTGAACAGGCGCCCCGACCGAACAGAGGAGGCGCTAGTGCAACGACCAGGGCACATACCCACATCCGGCTTCCCACCTGCAGACACAGCCAGTCGTGTCTGTAAGGACGCCCGACCAAGACGGAGGTAACATGGGGATTCAAACCGGCGATCCCTGTGTTGGTAGGCAACGGTATAGACCGCTATGCCACCCGGATGGCCTTATAATTGTTATTATTTTTATCATCATCATCTTAATATATTCTTAGCTTTTTTCCAGATAAATGATTCCTTTGGGAATGCATTTCAAATCTGTGCTGGGCTATACAACATGTAGCCTGCTGTACCACACCTGTCTGTCTGAGCAGCAGCCTGTCTGTGCTGTGTGGAAACAGAGGGGGCGCCTCATGCTGTCCGCCTCCATGTCTGAGAATATTTCTCCATATTTGAAAAAAAAAAAACTAGCCTGTCTAACAGGGTATCTGTCAATCTAACAACCTGTCTGTGTCTTGCAGAGCAACGATGTGGAGGGTAGTGCCTGGAATTGGATGTACTACATCCCCCTCATCATCATCGGCTCCTTCTTCATGCTCAACTTAGTGCTTGGTGTACTCTCAGGGTACGGTCCTGTATGTGTGTGTGTATGTGTGTGTGTGTGTGTGTGTGGGTGGGTGTGACGCAAATACTCAGACATCAGCACACACATGGTTCATCCAGAAGTTTAACTTTTTTTCCTTTTTCAATTAAGACTCAAATAAATAAACCAGACAAGAAGGTGAAGAATGGGTGTGGGTATTTATTCTTGTGTGTGTGTGTGTGTGTGTGTTCCATAGTGAGTTTGCCAAAGAGAGAGAGCGGGTGGAGAACAGGAGTGAGTTTCTCAAGCTGAGGCGGCAGCAGCAGATAGAGAGAGAGCTCAATGGATACCTGGAATGGATCTGCAAAGCTGGTCAGAGCATGCACACATATCTGTCTGTCTGTCTGTCTGTCTATCGATCTATCTATCTATTTATATATATATATAATATAAACACACGTGGTGGCATGGTGGCGCAGTTGTTAGCGCGGTTGCCTCACAACAAGAAGGTTCTGGGTTCAAGTCCTGGGGTAGTCCAACCTTGGGGGTCATCCTAGGTCGTCCTCTGTGTGGAGTTTGCATGTTCTCCCTGTGTCTGCGTGGGTTTCCTCCGGATGCTCCGGTTTCCTCCCACAGTCCAAAGACATGTAGGTCAGGTGACTCGGCCATACTAACTTGCCCCTAGGTATGAGTGTGTGTGTGTGTGTGTGTGTGTGTGTGTGTGTGTGTGTGTGTGTGTGTGTGTGTGTGTGTGCCGGTCCTGTGTGATGGCCTGGCGGCCTGTCCAGGGTGTCTCCCTGCCTGCCGCCCAGTGACTGCTGGGATAGGCTCCAGCATCCCCGCGACCCTGAGAGCAGGATAAGCGGTTCGGATAATGGATAGATGGATGGATAAACACACACACACAAAAACCTTTACATTTTAATGTTATTATTGTTATCAGATGTTATTCAGGGTGAATTAATGTTATATTGAAAATGAATTGGTGTCTACAAGGTTTAAATAATATTCAGCAATAAATGAGTATGGTCTCCAAATACATATACGTGTACACACATGCAAACACACACATACACACACACACACACACACACACTGCACACACATATCCAGTGAACTAAAAGTCCTGTCTGTCTTATTCATGCAGAGGAGGTGATTCTTGCTGAGGATGACGCCACAGGGAACTTTGATGGTAACTAACCTTGTCTATTCTCCACATACAATGTCTACTCAAGCCTGTACAGGGGAAAGACAGGTGGATTTAGACAAAATGGAGAGAGAGAAAGATACAGAAACAGAGTAAAATGGAGCTACAGAAAAAGAAGCCAGAGAAGGAAATCAGAAGAGAGACAGTAGAAAGAAAGGGTGATAGACAGGGGACCACAGTTAGACCACGGCAGAAGATGTGGTGAGACTGAAGAGGACAAAGATACGGCGAGCAAGTCAGAGAGAGAGGAGGACAGACAGGAAGGCAGGCAGACAAATGCAGAAACAGAGACTCATCGTTTGTGTTGTGTCAGGATCGAGGCGGAGGCCGACCATCAAGACCAAAACCAACAAAGCAGAGCTGCTAAACCCTGAGGAAGGAGAGGATAACATGGGAGACGCAGTAGGTAAGACAGACACAAAGATGGAGGGGTGGGGAAGTAATCTCCACTCTGTTCTATTCAATTCTTTTCTATTATGATATGCTACAATGTATCATGCTATATACTATTTGTGTTATTATTATCAATAATAATAATAGCAATGATAGACTGAATTTATACAGCACCTTTAATACATGTACTATGTGGGTCAAAGTGCACTGCACTAAACAAACAACACATAAAACAGATGCAAGCTGGCAGTTAGTAAAAAGATGTTAAAGAATAAATGACAAGACAATACAACAACAATATAAAGCTTAGACTAAAACAATAAAGGGGCGTCTGGGTAGCGTGGCGGTCTATTCCGTTGCCTGCCAGCACAGGGATCGCCAGTTCGAATCCCTGTGTTACCTCCGCTTGGTCCGGCGTCCCTACAGACACAACTGGCCGTGTCTGCGGGTCAGAAGCCTGATGTGGGTATGTGTCCTAGGCGCGTCACTAGTGCCTGTTCGGGGGGGGTATAGCATGATCCTAGCCTCGCGCTACGTCCCCCTGGCGAAACTCCTCACTGTCAGGTGAAAAGAAGCGGCTGGCGACTCCACATGTATCGTAAGAGGCATGTGGTAGTCTGCAGCCCTCCCCGGATCGGCAGATTGGGTGGAGCAGCGACCGAGACGGCTCGAAATAGTGGGGTAATTGGCTGGATCCAATTGGGGAGAAAAGGAAAAAAAAGGGGGGTGGGGTAAAAAAAAAAGAAGAATAAAACAATTAGATAATAATAGATGCAGATGTAAATATAAATTTGAGGTGCAGCTAAAGATAAAAGTGGTGCTGATTAATTCATTAAAAGCAAGGTTCAATGCTCAGGGGAATACTCTCCAGTCTGTGCTTTATTAACTATAAATACTTTATATATACTATAGCGATGGCTTCTATAGGCCTTTGAGGATTTCCATTGCATATTATCCTTTCTCTTGTTGCCCACAATCCCCTCTTCCACCCTGTCCCCAGGTTTCGCCCGCTCGAGTATAAAGAGTGGGAAGGAGGGCTCCAATTACAGCAAGAACGAACGTCGGCTTCGGTTCTTCATCCGTAAGATAGTGAAGACCCAGGCCTTCTATTGGACGGTGCTCTGCCTGGTGGGACTCAACACCATGTGTGTTGCAGTGGTGCACTACGACCAGCCCGAGATGCTGTCCGACTTCCTCTGTAGGCACACACACAAAACCTCAAACAAGCCAACTTACACGCAAAATTGCTTTGTTTGATTACACACAAATGTATTGACTTGCACATAGATGGACACTGATAAACTCCAACTTCCTCTATGATTACATGTGCACATACACACATGCGCCTGCACGTACATGTCGTACGTGGACTCACCCATAGTCCTTGTGTAGAGTCGGTGTCCAGTATCATCTATATATATATATAAAGCGAGAGTGTATGTTTGTATGTTTGCTTAAAACTCCAGAAATACTCACTGTGGAACAAAAAGAAAGGTATCTTTAGAATCAGCACTTTCCAAGGATTGCACAGTTCGAAAAATATTTAAAAAAACCAAGCAAAAATGTTCATTTATTTGTGAAATTGAGTTTATTTTGTGGCGATTTGTGGTGGTTGCGGCAACGGCGGATTTGCGGCGATTAATACACACATTGGCAAAGAAGCTTGATGAATGGATTGAAAATTATGAATTTGATAATTGGACTACTGTTAGTAATTGGACTACTGTTGTTGTCCCAGTATACAAAAACCGGGGGAGAATCGATTTATTGACAGAAGTATGTCCGATCCTGGTACAGTCGGTGGCGATATGCCCCCTTTCAGCTGGTTGGTATTGGATGAAAGACCGCCGCAGGAACTGTGGGTCATGTGCAGAATGCCTAGGCCAGTTCGAGGCCGATTGAAGCGTATACATGCCAGAGTAAATCGATCCCCAACCGCATTATCTAGGTGTCTTAGTCTGACTTCGAGAAATTCGATATAGTACGATTTCAGTGGGAATAACACGTTAACATGTTTTTTACAAGTCCAGTTTTAGTCGGACTAACACAATAAACTAACACAATAAATCAACTTTTTGTAACATCATGTAAACGTACTGAATGTCCTACACTCAGGCCAGGGCCGCTATGTAGGGCAGTTTTCTGGGGTTTGGCAGGGCCATGAATTTGGGGTGTCTCTCCTCAAATTCCTGGAAGTAATAATCACGGATTTCCCAGAATGTCTTGCATTCAGCTAAAAAGTGCAGCTCTGTCTCGACAACATTGTCTTCACACTTGACAGAAACGTTCGTCTTTTGGCATCCGGGTCTTTTTATGTCTGCCTGTTTCTATTGCTTGGCGATGCTCTCTGAGTCTGTATTTCGTCAGTATGTTACTCAAATTTGTTTCTTTTATTTGAATGAGGTAATCTGCTAATGTGTACTCTCTGTCTAGGGCCAAATAGCATCGCATCTTGCTTTGGGATTTAGTTTCAGATTGCCAATATTCATAGTTGTCTTTTAGGTTTGAGGGAATTTGTTGAAGCCGAATATGTTGTGTAGTTTGGACCTGGTCTTGTGCCTCTAAAGTGTTAGTATGTGTTAGTGGAACAGGATGGCTGAAGACCAATTTGGTAGGAGAGTTCTTATCTTTGCTCAACTCTTGGTATTGCAAGGCTTTATAATGGAAAGAGTGGAAAGAGTTAGATGTTTCCAGAATTTGATTGCTCTTTTTTGAATTTTGATCAGAAGAGGATATTGGCCTAGTTCTGCCCTGCATGCATTGTTTGTGGTGTGCCGATGGACTTTAAGAATGTTTTTACAGAATTCAACATGCAGGGTCTCAATTGGGTGTTTTTCCCATTTATCTAGTTCTTGACTTGCAAGTGGACCCCACACTTCACTGCCATAAAGGGCAATTGGTTCTATGACTGATTCAAATATTTTTAACCAGATTCTAATTGGAATTTCAACAGGGATTTGTCTTTTTATGGCAAGTAGAGCCCTGCGTGCCTTGTCTCTTAGTTCATTCACTGCCATGTTGAAAGTTCCTCTAGAATTGATTCTAAGGCCTAGGTAGGTATAATTAAATGTATGGTCAATTTCATTTGGTCCTAATCTAAATATGTGCTGTCTTCGCTGATATCTGGATCTTTTCTGAAATATCATTATTTTAGTTTTACTCATGTTAACTGTCAGGGCCCAGGTCTGACAAAACTTTTGAAGAAGGTCTAATTGACTCTGGAGTCCTTCCTCCGATGGTGAAAGAAGGACCAGGTCATCCGCATAGAGCAGGAATTTGACCTCACTGTCTTGCAGAGTGAGTCCAGTTGCTGGTGAGTTTTCCAGCATAGTTGCCAACTCATTGATATACAAGTTAAACAGAGTTGGGCTTAAAGGGCAGCCCTGTCTCACTCCGCACTCCTGAGGGATATAGTGAATTCTTTTGGATCCTATTTTGATTCCACACTTAGCTCCCAAGTACATTGATTTTATAATATCATATGTTTTTCCCCCTACACCGCTTTCCATTAATTTGTAGAACAATCCGTAATGCCAAATAGAATCGAATGCTTTTTTGAAGTCGATAAAACAAGTGAATAATTTGTTTTTATTTTGGGTATGTTTTTCAATTAGGGTGTGTAGGGTGTAAATATGATCAGTAGTGCGGTAGTTTGGTAAGAATCCAATCTGGCTTTTACTCAAGACATTGTGTTTCATAAGGAGGTTTATTAGCCGGGAGTTGACAATACTACAGAATACCTTCCCCAGGTTACTGTTCACACATATGCCTCGGTAGTTGTTGGGGTCCAATTTTTTCTCCACTTTTGAAAATCGGTGTGATTAATCCGTGATTCCAGGTATCGGGAATAACCCACACTCAGAACTAGGTTGAATAACTTAAGTGTAGCACATTGAGACTTTTCATTCATAGATGTTAGCATTTCCTTTAGAATGCCACCAGGTCCACATGCTTTTTTAGGCTTCAGCTTGCCAATTTGGTCTAAAAGTTCCTGCTCAGTGATGGGGAGTCGAGTGGGTTTTGATATTCCTTGATTGACAGTTCTAATTTTTCTAGTTTGCTTATTATGTTACATTGGTCCGTGTTTTGATCTGATTGGACTTTCTTAAATAGAGTTTGGAAATGGTTTGTCCAGATATCTTCATCTTGTATCACTAATTCTTCATGATTTGTTTTTTTTGAAGCGATTCCAATTGTCCCAAAATTTATTGGTGTTTAATGACTCCTCAATCACTGTCAGTTGCTTACAGGTGTACTGAGCTTTCTTAGTTCTGAGTGTGCATTTATATAGCCTTAGTGTCTCACAATATAGAAGTCTAATTGATGTATTATTTGGATCTCTGTGTTTCTGATTTGATAACTTGCGAAGTTCTTTCCTTATTGATTGACATTCTGCATCAAACCAGGTATCTTCTTGCTTAAATTTTGGTTTTGATCTTGATCTTTTTAATCTTGCTTTTTCTGCTGCTTTTTCAAATATGTTGTTAACTTTTTCCATGGCCTGATTGGCACCTTCTTTACTGAGGATATAAGGGGTATCTAGGAAGATATCTAAAAGATTTTGGATTTCGTGATTGTCAATGGCTTTCTTGAATTCCTCTGTACTGTTTTCAGCCCATCTGCATGATTTCTTTTTGTGGAGCAGCTTACTGGGCTGTGATTTGATAGCGTTGATTTCTGTCTTTTTGATGAACACAGTGATTTGGCTGTGATCAGAGAGGGGGGTTAGTGGTTTGACAGTGAATGCTCTAATTGACAAGGGGTCTATATCGGTTATTACGTAATCTACTGTGCTATTTCCAAGAGGTGAGCAAAATGTGTGTCTTCCAAGAGTGTCTCCTCTTATCCTACCGTTAACGATATACAGACCCAGACTGCGACAGAGCATCAAGAGTTCTTTTCCATGTCTGTTTGTAGCTGGATCACAGTTGCTTCTGTGGGAGTAAACAAACTTATTGGCTTTATCAAGTGAGTTACAAATGTAGTTATTGCCATCTGAACAGACAAAGTCATTCTGGGTGCCTGTTCGTGCGTTTAGATCTCCACAGACAAGAACATTTCCCTGAGCCTCTCTCTCTCTCTCCAGTCTATGCAGAGTTCATCTTCCTGGGTCTGTTCATGTCTGAGATGCTGATAAAGATGTATGGTCTGGGCACCCAGCCCTACTTCCACTCTTCATTCAACTGCTTTGACTGTGTGGTGAGGACACACACACACACACACACACACACACACACACACACACACACACACACACACACACACACACACACACACACACACACACACACACACACACACATGCACTGTATAAAACTACATACAAAGTTGGTGTTGCAGTGAGGTACAGAGTTTTTGTTGTGTGTAATGAAAAAGGCTGGGTTGTTTTTCTTTGCAGTGCATCAAGTGATCAACACATGCAAAGTCTCAAAATTGGAATCAGAATCACTTCATATGAAGTAAATTTGACCCACCATGGTTTGTCTTATCGGCACTGATCCAGACATATGTTGTCATCAGCGTGCAGGGACAGCAGTACACATACACACACACACACAAGTGTGTGTGTGTGTGTGAATGATTAATCTTGCTGCAAGGCAATAGATTATGCTTTACATGTACTACACATATACTTTTGTTTTGACCCTGTAGTATTATTTCTTTAAAGACCGATGTAAAAATCTGTTGTGGGTGGGATCATAGACACACACACTTATTTTGCCGGGGACTCTTAACAGCCTCATACAAAAACTACCTTGCAATACCCTGAAGTATTGTATGAGAAAACATTATATTTTTGCTGTGTGTGTGTGCGCGGGTGCGTGTGTGTGTGTGTGTGTGTGTGTGTGTGTGTGTGTGTGTGTGTGGTGAAGGTTATTGTGGGCAGTATCTTCGAGGTGGTGTGGGCCACCATCAAACCAGGCACATCCTTTGGGATCAGTGTCTTACGAGCTCTGCGACTGCTCCGCATCTTCAAAGTCACAAAGTAGGTGTCTTCCCCCCTCCCTCCCTCTCTCCCCCTCTGAGTTATACAACTGTAACGATCACAAATGGCTAGACTCGCTAGCCTGTTGGCTAACGGGTCGGACCCTTTAGTTGACTGATTAGCACAGTCGCCTGTGGCGTGGGCGACCCGGGTTCACTTGCCGGCTGCCCCCCGAATTCGCTAGATCCACGGGCAACTATGTTAACCAGTCGACTAAAGGGTCCGACCCGTTAGCCAACGGGCTAGCGAGTCTAGTCATTCGTGATCGTTACGCTTTCCTCCTCCTTCAGGAAGCGCGTCCCTGCGCTTCAGCATGCCAGCTCCCTCACACCGCTGGGCACATGCGCTTCCGATGGCCTCACGGTCTCGCCATCCCACTTCGGACAGCGGTGTAGCAAACTCAGCCGGGACGTGAACCCGGGTCTCCCAGGTTTCGGCACCACGGGCAACTACATTAACCAGTCGACTAAAGGGTGCGACCCGTTAGCCAACGGGCTAGCGAGTCTAGTCATTCGTGATCGTTACACAAAGAAATAGCTAGTCAGCAGTAGGCCAGATGCTGAGTGTGCAGACGACAGTACAATACTGTATTTTTCCTCACATCCTGAGGGAGTGAAAGCAGTAAAAGCAGTAGGCGAAGTGTAGTTTACCAAGGTAAAGCAGCTGAGCCCCACAACACAGGAGTTATTTCTTTGTTAGTTTGAGAAAATGTGGACATTTAGTCAGCTTTCATTCTTCTCACATGCTTCACTTTCAACTCTTTCCCCCTCCTTCTCTCTTTCCCTTCCTCTTTCTCCCTACCTGACTGTTTCCCTCTCTTGCTGACCCAACAATCAGCATTTTTTTTGTCCGTTTCTTGAAAGAATGTTGACGACTGGTGTTTTTGATGCTTTGCTGTTTTTTATGGCCTGCTGAGTAACATGTCTCTCTCCTTCATTCTCTGTCTCACACATTTCCTCTCCATCTTTTCTTTACTCTCTGCCACCTTACTCCGATCCCTCATCTCTCCCTCCCTGGCCTGACTCCTTCACACACACCCCCCCGATCTCTCTGTCCCAGGTACTGGGCCCCGCTGCGTAACCTGGTGGTTTCGCTGCTCAACTCTATGAAGTCCATTGTCAGCTTGCTGTTCCTGCTCTTCCTCTTCATCGTGGTCTTCGCTCTACTAGGCATGCAGCTGTTCGGAGGACAGTCAGTATCCCAGCTCGGACATTCACTGGTGCTCAGTGGAAATTAACTGAGGCCAATTTGTGCTGCTTTACTTCTGTGTGGCCATATGGTTTTTCTCACCATGTACTTCTTTGTTTGTTCTTTCTTTCTTCCTTTCTTATTTCCCCCTGTCCGTTGATTTTTATCATATCCCATCTTGCAGGTTTAACTTTGAAGGTGGGACTCCCTCAACTAACTTTGACACCTTTGCAGCGGCCATCATGACAGTGTTTCAGGTAAGAGAGAGTCCTATATCCAAGGCTCAGCGTTTTTGGTTTTTATTTTTCAAAGCCATCCAGCATGCCGAATTTCGCCACAAGAGGACACTGTTACATAACCTCACACGAACAGGAACAACGTTTGGATCCGTGGAAACATAAAATCCGGGTGAAAATCAGTTTAAAAATCTAGGTATTTTTCAGTGAAAATCCGTAAAAACCGAAAACACTGAGCCTTGCCTATATTGTATGTGACAGTGTCGGGGGAGTAACGCATTAAAAGAAGCAATACTACCTACTTAACTAGTTTCTGTAGCATGGCAGTAGCTTAGTTGTTTCCATGATAACAGAGCTTTTCCCATAACAAGCTATATTTTTCCATCAAGTAATGGCGTTAACATGACCAAACACTATATCGCTGCTTTCTATTATTTTTTTTCTCCCCTTTTTTTCCCAGTTATCTCCGGCCAGGGCAGCACGGTGGTGCACTGGTTAGCGCGGTCCTGGGTTCGAGCCCCGGGGTTGTCCAACCTTGGGGGTCATCTCAGGTCATCCTCTGTGTGGAGTTTGCATGTTCTCCCCGTGTCTGTGTGGGTTTCCTCCGGGTGCTCCGGTTTCCTCCCACAGTCCAAAGACATGTAGGTCAGGTGACTCAGCCGTACTAAATTGCCCCTAGGTGTGAATGTGTCAGCCCTGTGATGGACTGGCGGCGATGGACTGGCGGCCTGTCCAGGGTGTCTCCCCACCTGCCACCCAATGACTGCTGGGATAGGATCCAGCATCCCCGTGACCCCAGTTGGGATGAGCGGCTTGGATAATGAATGAACGGCTGTGTCTGGCCAATTACCCCAATCTACCGTGCCATCCCGGTCGTTTCTCCACCCCCTCTGCCGATCCGGAGAGGGCTGCAGACTAACTACCACATGCGTCCTCCGATACATGTGGAGTCACCAGCTGCTTCTTTTCACCTGACAGTGAGGAGTTTCACCAAGGGGGCGCAGTGCGTGGGAGGATCATGCTATTCCCCCCAGTTCCCCCTCCACCCCCCGAACAGGCGCCTCTACCGACCAGAGGAGGCGCTAGTGCAGCGACCAGGACACACACCCACATCCGAATTCCCACCCGCAGACATGGCCAATTGTGTCTGTAGGGATGCCCGACCAAGCCAGAGGTAACACGGGGATTCGAACTGGCGATTCCCATGTTGGCAACGGAATAGACCCCAGCTCCTTTCTATTTTATATAAAAACTTTAACATTGTTTACCATACCAAACAAATCATAACCCACAAAAAATATTGTCTTCCCCCGGGCACTGTTTGGCAGCAGGAAGTTCTAGGCTTCCTTGCTTGTGGTGCACATACGCTACGGCACACGGCCTGGTGCATAGTCTGCACCCAGCAGCACGCAGAACTGTTGTCTGCTATCTCATCATAGAGGGAAAGACAGATGAAGTGAAAAACAGCATGGGGAGGAGGGTGGAAGTTTTTAGTGTCGAGTTGTGTAACACAAGCACATACACACAAAAACATGCTCATACACTCACACACACACCCTGCGTTTGATCCTGTGATCTATAGTGAGTCAGCAGTGTAAGACTTGTAAATGGCATGTCATTTTGATTCGGAGTGAGTGACTCTTGGCAATTAAGTGTGTGTGTGTGTGTGTGTGTGTGTACACATGTGCTTTTCCACATCTTTGGCTTTTTCATTGACCAGAGAAAACTACTTAGTTTGTTTTCTCACCCTCTCTCCGTCTCATCTTTCTCACTTTGTGCTCTCCATCTCGCTCTCTTTTTCTCCCCCCTTCTATATTTAACTCTCTCCTTCTCTTTCCTCTGTATTGCTTCTTTTTGTCTCCATTTGTCTGTCTCTCTCACCCCGTCTCTCTTTTTCCCCTCTGTCAATTCACTTGAGTTCCAGTCTCATGGCTTCATTGAAACACGTTTCATCAGCAGTGCTGCCAGAGCGTCTTCGTGATGAGAAGCAGTGAGACGTAATCATGCAAAATATAAAACAAGTAACAGGAGGGGAAATGAGTTTGAATACAAAGCATTTGTTGCCAAGTGGGACATCTGAATAAATAATGAAACATCCCAGCAAAGAGAACATTAGTGCAACTTAAGATGCTGTAGCAGAGGAAAACTGGGCTCAAGACCGTAAACTGGATAACAATCTTTCTTTCTCAAAGCATTTTACTTGGAATATTCCTTTTATTTGTAAATGACTAATATTGTATTATTTATACCGTTATCTATAACTGTGAGGGAGTGGTCTAGTAATATTCATGAGCTGACCTTTGATTGACGAATATATGCAATGGTGGGAGGGGTTTCATATTTGTAGGATTTGCTCTGATTGGCTGTATGTTAATAAGTGATGACATCATGAGGATCAGAGGAAAAAGATCAGCTGATAGAAGTTGGACTAGAAGACTGAAATAGAGGAAAAAAGAAAAACTGAGCTGTACCTTTAATACCTGAGCAGTTGTTACCTTGCATAGTTGACATGCCATCGGTGTATGATGTGTGTGTGTGTGTGTGTGTGTGTGTGTGTGTGTGTGTGTGTGTGTGTGTGTGTGTGAATTAGTTGTAAAGTGCTTTGAGTAGCTGTTGAAAGTGCTATATAAAATGGAACTTGATTGATTGATTGAAAGCAATCAGGAATCAGGAACAATTTTTGTCATTTCTTTTCCCGCAGCCCACAGCAGTGTAACACAACGACAAAAACACATATATCCAAACTACAAAAACCACATGGATCCAACATATCAAAAAAAATAAATAAAAATTCACTGTCCAAGAGAACGAACGCCAGGATGACTGTCGGAACTGCCGGTCTGCATGGGCTAGCAGTTGGTTTAGCCTGCCCCGCTTCCGCGTCCTGTCAGACCACCCTCGTTATCTAACTCATTATCTGACTTTCATAGGGGCCTTTCTCTCTCAACTTGTTTCATTGACTTAAGTATATATGTAGTGTAGTGAAATTTAGTGTGTGTGTGTGTGTGTGTGTGTTTTTTGAAAATTTTTCATGTGTGTGAGGATGTCAGGCCATGCTTCTCATGACAGTGTGTCTGTCTCTCCGTAGATTCTGACAGGCGAGGACTGGAACATGGTGATGTACGATGGGATTGAGTCTCAGGGTGGTGTCACAGACAAAGGAATGGTCTTCTCCATCTTCTTCATTGTTCTCACACTCTTTGGAAACTGTATCCTTCATACCACCCATGCACAGACAACTTGTGGGTGCATACACACACACACACACACACACACACACACACACAAGGGACCTAGTACATGGAGTGCACTGACAGATATTTATACATAAACAGAGATATGCTCAAGTACCCACAGCCAGACACATGCACACCTTTTACATTTATCTGCAGACACACAACATCTTTTGTCTCATGGTTGTGTCTTTCTCTCTTGCTGTTCAAAACCTTTGGGGTTTGACATGTGTGTCATTCTATTAAGACCAAGAACATGTCAGTGCCTTCTTCTCCTCTCTCACTCTCTTTCTCTCCCTTTCCCCTGCTTCTTCTCGCTCTCTCTCCCTATGTCTTAATATCTCTCTCCCTTTTCCCTGCTGCTTCTCTCTCTCTCTCTCTCTCTCTCTCTCTCTCTCTCTCTCTCTCTCTCTCTCTCTCTCTCTCTCTCTTTCTCTCTCTCTCTCTCTCTCTCTCTCTCTCTCTCTCTCTCTCTCTCTCTCTCTCTCTCTCTAATCTCTTAATATCTCTCACTTTCCCCTGCTTCTTCTTCTCTCTCTCTCCCTTCCCCTACGTCTCTCTCTCTCTCTCTCTTAATATATCTCCCCCTTTCCCCTACTTCTTCTCCGTCTCTCTCTTTCTCTCTCTATCTATCTCGTAATATCTCTCTCCCTTTCCCCTGCTTCTTCTGTCTCTCTCCACGCTCTCAATGCCTCATCCTCTCTTTCTCTCACTTTTCTTCCTAACGCCCCACTCCTTCGTTACTCCTGAGAAATCAGGACCCCGCTGTCCTTTTTCCTTCCACTTCTCTTAACTCCTTGTATTTAAAGACACGCTGCTCAACGTCTTCTTGGCCATCGCTGTGGACAATCTGGCCAACGCCCAGGAGCTCACCAAGGTACAGGACCAAACCACCAAACTAAGCCTCCCTTCCATTCAAACAAAAAGATTAATGTCACGTCATGAAACCAAAGCACACTTATTCTCAGTCTGAAGAACTTTGCTCAAAAGATATTGGGGGGGGCTTAAAAAACATATCACCCATCCCATTTGCGATGGGTGACCGAGTCACTAAATTTAATTCCAAAACTAATCAGTCTTCAATCAATTTTCAGTAATAATTGCCATATGAAATTATTCATGACTCTGTGTTGTGTATATACTGATGACGTCTCACATGTTGTGAGCTGGTGTGGGAATGTCTTAAGGGAGGTTAGACACTAGATTCAGGAATATTCCATAATGAATCATACTTTAATATAATACTAGAACAACAATCTGTAGCTGTGTGGGTTTTTTAGCAACACATGACTGCTGCTGTGTAGGGAGGGACTGGTCGTGGTTTCAGGCGGCACGGTGGCCTCACAGCGAGAAGGTCCTGGGTTCGATCCCCAGGGTAGTCCAACCTTGGGCGTCGTCCCGGGTCGTCCTCTGTGTGGAGTTTGCATGTTCTCCCCGTGTCTGCGTGGGTTTCCTCTGGGTGCTCCAGTTTCCTCCCACAGTCCAAAGACATGTAGGTCAGGTGACTCGGCCGCACTAAATTGTCCCTAGGTGTGAATGTGTGTGTGTCAGCCCTGTGATGGCCTGGCGGCCTGTCCAGGGTGTCTCCCTGCCTGCCGCCCAGTGACTACTGGGATAGGCTGCAGCATCCCCGCGACCCTGAGAGCAGGATAAGCGGCTTGGATAATGGATGGATGGATGGATGGTCATGGGTCAGTTTAGTTTAGTCAACTACAGGTGACTTTGTTCGCCTTACTTGAAATTCTTATTTTGTTGTTTTTGTGCTTTTCTCTTCCTTGTTGAGTATTTGATGTGATTTTTGTTTTAGATCTGCTAATTATCACTGTCCCATTTTCTAAATATCCAAAACCACACACATGCATCTCCCTCTGTGCTTCAAAAAAATCCTCTCTGTTCTATCATAGGATGAGGAAGAACAGGAGGAGGCAGCCAATCAGAAGACAGCGCTACAGAAAGCCAAGGAAGTGGCGGAGGTCAGCCCGCTGTCAGCTGCCAACCTCTCTATTGCAGCGTGAGTACACACACGCCCAAACTCCCGCACACAAACTCTCAATCCCTATCTCTCAAACGCACACACACACTGAAGAGCTGACATGCTCATGCACCCACACAGGCCTGCACACACATGGACACACAAAAATGTGCATGCACAAGTGGACACCTAGACATACACATTCCCATGACCTTGAGTGCAACAAAAACATACATGCACACAAAACATGCATGAAATGCCACACACATAAACACACATGCGTATAGCCACGAAAACACATAAATGCATGAAAACATACTAAAACACACTTGTGTGTGCATACATACACATGCATAAACACTCACATACACATATATGCTGCATTTAAACAAAAGCCATACTCAAATGTAATCTTCCTTAATCACTCACTGGAACCTCTCCTTTCTAACATGAGATACACACACACACACACACACACACACACACACACACACACACACACACACACACACACACACACACAGTAAATCACCATCCTCTAAGACAGGACTAAACCAATTGTTCTGAGAGAGAAGAGACAGCGTGTGAATTCTGCCACAGGCAGCAGAAACACAAGACAATGGGACATTTAAGTTCAAAGATTGCTGCTCCTGGGCATCCGGGTAGCGTAGCGGTCTATTCCATTGCCTACCAACATGGGGATCACCAGTTCGAATCCCCGTGTTGCCTCCGGCTTGGTTGGGCGTCCCTACAGACACAATTGGCCGTGTCTGTGGGTGGGAAGCCGGATGTGGGTATGTGTCCTGGTCGCTGCACTAGCACCTCCTCTGGTCGGTCGGGGCGCCTCTTCAGTGGGGAGGGGGAACTGGGGGGGAATAGCGTGATCCTCCCACACGCAACATCCCCCTGGTGGGCATGTGGTAGTCTGCAGCCCTCCCCGGCAGAGGGGGCGGAGCAACAGCTGGGACGGCTTGGAAGAGTGGGATAATTGGCCGGATACAATTGGAGAGAAAAAAGGGGGGGGGAAATCCAAAAAAATTTTTTCAAAAAGGTGGGTAAATGTTATTCAATCTCTAACAGACTCAATGAAACCATGAAATTACAAGTTTGTCTTTGTCCAGATATTATGGGATTTGGAAAACGTAGTTTGGTGTGACACAATTGGCAATTTGGATCTGGACAAAAGCCGGTGGTGTTTTTTCTGACCCAAACTTGCCCAAACGGTTTGTCTTCTGAGTGTGTGTCTCAAGCTCCCCTAACACAGTGGCTGTAAACGTAAAGAGACACACATCAGGTCAGTGCAAACGGGCAGGGCTTCAAAAAGTAAGAACACTACACGGTGTTCATGGTTACTGCTGTGTGTGTGCGTGTGCATGTGTTTATGTGTTTGTCTCTGATTGTATGCGTTTCTGGGCATGCATGCGTGATAATTGACTGCAGCTGGAGTATCGCAGTTAACTCATTTCCAGCCCTCTCCAGCGATATCTATTCCACAAGGGATACACATACACACATTCGCACACAATACCACCACTAGACCATCTCCAGATAATTGCCTGGTCCTCACTAGTCCTCACAACTGGCTGCCTCTCCAGTAAACGTAACAGTTGTTCTGATCCGCACAACCCTTATTCATCCGGAGACAATGAGATGAGAGCACATCACAGCATGGCTGAGCAACTGATTACATGGATGACGTCAGCCCAAATTAAGTTCTACATACATTGATGAGCCAAAACATTATGACCACCTGCCTAGTGTGTTGTTGGTCCTCCATGTGCCGCCAAAACAGCACTGACCCACTGAGGCATGGTTTCTACATGACCCCTGAAGCTATCTTGTGGTATCAGGCACCAAAACATTAGCAGCAGATCCTTCAAATCCTGTAAATTGCGAGGTAGACCTACCGTGGATCAGACTTGTCAGTCCAGCACATCCCAGAAATGCTCAATTGGATTGAGATCTGGAGTATTTGGAGGCCAGGGCAACACCTTGGACACTTCATCATGTTCCTCAAACCATTCCCAAACAATGTCTGCAGTTTCGCAGGGTGCGCAAGGCTGGATTACGGACCGGGCATGCCGGGCGAGTGCCCCGGGGCCCCGGACCATGAGGGGCGCCAAAAGGTCAGGCGTATTGTGTTCGCGTATAGTAGGGATCCCCAATCATACCTTAAAAGGGATGTTTGTTCCAACCCTGCATCGTGATGCAGGGCCCAAGCTAGTCTCTATTGATGCGGGGGCCCCAAGCTACAGTCTCTACTGATGCAGTGCCCCAAGCTACAAAGTCTCTACAAATTCTTTTGTGATTCAAAATTGTGTTGTACTTTGTAGTCGCCATCCGAGTCCCATGCAGATTGGCATAGCATCGACTACCATGTTGGGTATTTGCATTGGTTTTACATTTAACAATGTTTAGTATTGTTTGCGTACCCTATCTGACGGGGCGGGGGGGGGGGCAATGGACGTGTGTGCCCCGGGGCCCCCTGCCTTGTGGGTTAATCCGGCCATAAGGGGGCGTTATCCTGCTGTAAGAGGCCACTGCCATCAGGGCATACCATTGCCATGAAGGGGTGTACCTGGTCTACAGCAATGTTTAGGTAGGTGGCACGTGTCAAATTGAATGGCCAGACCCAGGGTTTCCCAGCAGAGCATTGCCCAGACCACCACACTCCCTCCACCGACTTGTCGTCTTCTCACAGTGCATCCTGGTGCCATCACTTCCTCAGGTAAATGACACACATGTACACGGCCGTCCACGTGATCTAAAAGAAAATGGGACTAATCAGACCAGGTGACTTCTTTCACTTTTCCAAGGGCCAGTTTCGATGCTCGTGTGCCATTGTAAGTGCTTTTGATGGTAGACAGGGGTCATCGTGGGCATTCTGACCAGTCTGTGGCTATGCAGCCCAATACACAGCAGGGTGCGATGCACTGTGTTGCGACACATTCCTCTCGTAACCATCATTAAAATTTTCTGTGACTTGTGCCACAGTAGACCTTCTGTCAGTTCGGACCAGATGGGCTAGCCTTCATTGCCCTCGCGCATCAGTGAGCCTTGGGCGCCCAACACCCTGTCGCCGGTTTGTGGCTTGTCCCTCCTCGGACCGCTGTCGGTAGGTACTCACCACTGCAGACTGGGAGCACCCCACAAGCCTTGCTGTTTCAGAGATGCTCTGACCCAGTCATCTGGCCATAACAAACTGGCCCTTGGCAAAGTTGCTCAGGTCTTTACTCCTGCCCATTTCTCCTGCATCCAACACGCTGACTATGAGAACTGATTGTTCGCCTACCATCTAATCTACCCAGACCTTGACATGTGCCCTTGTCTGAAGATGGTTGTCATTCATTTCACCCGTGAGTGATCATAATGTTTTGGCTCATCAGTGCATTTCTTAATATACTGTGAAACCATTTGAGTGATACAGTTGTGTGCATATAGTTTGTCTACCACATGATTACAAGTACCCTTAGTGTTTGTTTTGACCTACTTGAAAGAGTGAGATATTTACCATGATACAAAGAGGTCCGGGTGGCACGGTGGCACAGTGGTTAGCACGGTCGCCTCACAGCAAGAAGGTCCTGGGTTCGAGCCACGGGGTAGTCCAACCTTGGGGGTCGTCCCAGGTCGTCCTCTGTGTGGAGTTTGCATGTTCTCCCCGTGTCTGCGTGGGTTTCCTCCGGGGGCTCCGGTTTCCTCCCACAGTCCAAAGACATGTAGGTCAGGTGAATCGGCCGTACTAATTGTCACTAGGTGTGAATGTGTTGTGCGTATGTATGTCGGCCCCGTGTGATGGACTGGCAGCCTGTCCAGGGTGTCCCCCCCAACTGCCGCCCAGTGACTGCTGGGATAGGCTCCAGCATCCCCGCGACCCTGAGAGCAGGATAAGCGGTGCGGATAATGGATGGATGGACAAAGAAGTCCAGAGGGTCTGAATTATAATTGGCCAAAATGAAAAACAACTTAAACTAATTTCTTGAATACAGATTTTATAAACATAATGCAACTTATCTGACTTCTAATGTACACTGCCACGCTTCTTTTCTTCCTGACCCCGCCCAAATTTACAGCAAGGAGCAGCAGAAGAACCACACCAAGGGCAACAAGACTGTGTGGGAGCAGAGGACCAGCGAGATCCGTCGGCAGAACCTGATGACGAGCCGCGAGGCGCTCTACAACGAGCTGGAGCAGGAGGACTGGAAGGTGGGAGGGGAAGGAGAGGAGGTGAGGAGCTCTACCCCGCCTCCCCACACACACTTTACACATGAGACCATGTGTGAAGTGGTTGTAAGGTTTTGTAAGATTGGTTCTTGAAACTACATCAAGCTCTTGAAGGAAAATTATCCCCCAAGTTCAGGATTGGTTTGTGAGAATTATTGCCCCGCAGGGCCATAATTCCTGAACGTCTGAACATCTGATGCTGCATGGAGCCTCAGCTGTTTAGACGCCAAAGTTTGAAATGTCAAACCAGATGTCCTTGAAAGGTCTTAGGATGTCTGAAATTTAATTTTGACAAATATCCGGCCTTAAAAGTCGTTAAATTGTCTGGCATTTTAATTAATGAGGTCTTCATTTCTATATTGGAATTTTATATGGTTTTATTTATTTTTGTCAGAATTAGATAACTTCTTCTGCAGCCAAGTCAAAATATTTGTTCAAAAAGTAATGAGCCACTATACTGACTACACTGTGTAAACAAAAAAACTGTTGGGGTTTTTTGGGGGGGGGGGTTAATTTCCCCCCCCTTTCTCTCCAATTGTATCCGGCCAATTACCCCACTTTTCTGAGCTGTCCTGGTCGCTGCTCCACCCCCTCTGCCGATCCGTTGAGGACTGCAGACTACCACGTGCCTCCTCCGATACATGTGGAGTCGCCAGCCGCTTCTTTTCACCTGACAGTGGGGAGTTTCGCCAGGGGGACGTGGCACGTGGGAGGATTACGCTATTCCCCCCAGCCCCCCCCCCCCGAACAGGCACCCCAACTGACCAGAGGGGGCGCTAGTGCAGCGACCGGGACACATACCCACATCCGGCTTCCCACCCGCAGACACAACCAATTGTGTCTGTGGGGACGCCCGACCAAGCCGAGGGTAACACGGGGATTTGAACCGGCGATCCTGGGTTGTTGTTGTATTTTATTTTTTTTTCATTTCCATGAATTTAAGGTCATGCCAGCATGTCACAGCTGTTTTGATCTCGGGGGCTGATGTCCCTTTAAAGCAAGTGAAAGAGTTACTGTGGCGCTAGCTGCTGCTGCTATATGAACGGCTGTGAGCTGCGTGCTTGGCAGCAATGCATTATTAAAGCGGGGCATGCAGAGAAATCCAGAGCTGCTTCCAAAGAAGGCAACAGACTCAGAATTGGGGCAGGATAAATTGCAGACTTTCGTTTTAAAAAGAAGAGAAATGAGAGAGGTAGAGAGAGAAAAGTATCTCCACTTATCAGGGGTCGCCTGGATATGTCCGGGTAGACTACAGATTCAGGTTTTGAGCAGGTAGCTATTTTTCAGCGCTCCAAAAAACCACGTTGAGCCACAAATGGTGTCCGGTTTGCCAAACTGTGTTTATCTGTGGCTCGAGCTGTGTGTGTGTGTGTGTGTGTGTGGTGGGGGGGGGGGCTGGAATTAAGCCTTACTTGGATGGGATCATATAGTACCAGCATTCACTATGTTTACATGCACAGTTAAGTCGAGCTTTGGTTATAGCTCAATTAGGCCATGTAATTTGACTACTGTCGTTAACCCAGTATATAAGAACCGGGGGAGAATCGACCCCGGTACGGTAGGTGGCGATATGCCCCCTTTCAGCTGGTTCCTGTTGGACTGCGGGAACTATTGATCATGCGCAGAACGCCTAGGCCAGTTCGGGGCCGATTGAGGCGTATACATACATGTAAATCAATCCCCGACCGCATTATCTAGGTGTGTTAGTCCCACTTCGACAAATTCAATTTAGTGAGATGTCAGTGGGACTAACACATTTACATGTATTTTAAAAGTCCAGTTTTAGTCGGACTAACACAATAAATGCACTTTTCTAATATCATGTAAACGTACTGAGGCCAATGGCCACTTTGATGGTGAAAAGCATGTAGATTTGACTTGACTCTTTCTGTGCATGTGTAATAGCAAGTTTAATGACGCCTGTGCCTTTTATGCCTTGTTACAAGCCTCTTGTTCAATTTCAGTTTTACAAGGGCATCAGTGAGAATTTAATCGTTTTGTTTGACGCTTATATGTTTGCTTTTCAGTAATCGAGAACATTTATTTGTGGTTTCATTTCATGCACCTGCGCACATGAAATGAAATGAAATATCATTTCCCCCAGCCCACAGCAGTACAACACAAAGACAAAAACACATTCAAACTACAAACAAAAACACATATAGCCAACATATCCAAAAAAGATGGGTTTTTTTTCACTGTCCAAGAGAGTTTAATGCCACGATGACTATCGGGACTGCCGTTCTGCATGGGCTAGCAGTTAGCTTAGCCTGCCCCGCTTCCGCATCCTGTCAGACCGCCCTCGGTGTTTTCTCTTTGGGCGCAGCTCCAGGCAGGGCTGTGGTCCCTGGGCCCACCGGACACAGCAGACAATGCTCCCCCAGCCGATCCAACACCAGCTCTCCCAGTCAGACACGTTCGACACACCTCCCCACACTACACGACAACACAAAAAAAAAACAGTCAACGCTACACGAGGCTGCTGCCAGACCACCCTCGGTGTTATCGGAACCGCCGGTCTGCCTGGGCTAGCAGTTAGCTTGGCCCGCCCCGCTTCCGCATCCTGTCAGACCGCCCTCGGTGTTTCCTCTTTGGGCGCAGGCAGCTCCAGGCAGGGCCGTGGTCCCTGAGCCTACAGAATGCAGCAGACCAAGCTCTCCCAGCCGATCCAGTGCCAGCTCTCCCACCCATCAAACGAAGACACAAACATAGACGCAGACCTAGAAAAGACACTGCATGGGGACGGTACTGGATGAGGCTGCTGCAAATGTGAATTCACACCGCCATCTTCCTACACCGGAAGCGGAAGGAAACACGCATTTTTGCTTGACGTATGATTTTTGAGCCCATTCTAATCCCACGGTGTCATACATTGAGGTTGCTGTCAAAGTGTTGATATATGACACAGAGGTTAACCCTTCGGCATCTGTACAAAACGCGGCATATAAACTTCGCCTTCCACGTTTGTATAAGACACACTAGGTTCACCAACCCTTCACTTAACCACTACCTACCTGCCCGCTTCATTTCCCCCTCTTCTGTTTCCGTTGCCGACGGGGGCAGCGTTTCCACTGCGAGACCGGCGAGCGGATAATATCGATGGGGAAATTATCCGTGATGGTGGAGGGAAGTGAGTAATCCGTTCTGAGATTTAAAAGTTCCTGACGGTTCGTCACATGAATGCGTCTCTGTGTGCGTCGGAAAAAGCAGCGGTTCGGCCTGGATTCGCTTTGTCATGAAAGCGGGGAGGCGTCTCCTTCGAGACTGCCAACCAGAGAGATGCAGTTGGCAAACGCATGCAGTACGAGGGTGGGTGTTTGAACTAAAATAGGGATCGATTGGCCACTAAATTGGGAGAAAAAAGGGAAAATCAGAAATAAATTTAGAAAAGCAAAAAAAAAAAAAAGTTCCAGGCGGCTGTAGAAGAGCACATGACCTACACTTGTAAGTAAACTTAAAACTAACGTATAATTAGCAAAGAAAACAGCACTGATCAGGGAGCCGCAGTAGCCGCTGCGTCCAGTGCGCCGCCATCTTGGCATCAGGGGGGCAGTTTCACATTAGAGCCTATGGAACACTCACCACGTCTCATGCAGACACTGAAGGGTACATGTATGTATAGCATATCAACACTGTCAGTAGTGTCGATATATGGCACCATAGGATGAAAACCTATTGGCTGTTTTTCCTTAAACAGTAAAAAGGACTTTTATTGCCTCGGGTAATGTGCATAAAAGTCAGTTTGGCACGCCAATGACTTTCAGTTCCATTTTTGGAAGATAGCCCCCAGCCGCTGTTATGACCATCGAAACTCACCTACAGTGAGTTAGTCTGAAGCCCAAAGCACACCAGATGAGTGATGGTTGAAAGAATCCCTGATGTGTTCCTTTAGGTTTATAAAGCCGGTGGAGAAAGGGGTGGTTACAAAGCCTTTCATTTTGCCCCTTGCAATCTAAAGAGCCTAAGAACTTTTGTCCTTTCTGTACTTTTCAGTACATTATTTATTAAATAGTGATGCGCGGATCAGGGTTTTTTAATACCCGCACCTGCCCGACTCATTATGAGAGCCAATCAGCACCGCCCGATCCACTAAAATATGCATTAATTAACCGATCAAACCTGACCCGACCCGGAAACCTCCAGATTTAGCCTAGGCTACAGCAAAGTGAGCAGTGTTGCACTATTTTGTTTTTGGACCATTTGCCCAGCATAATACACTGATTGAAAGGCATCGGGGCAGCACGGTGGCGCGGTCGCCTCACAGCAAGAAGGACCCCCGGGGTTGTGCAACCTTGGGGGGTCATCCCAAGTTTATCCTCTGTGTGGAGTTTGCATGTTCTCGCCGTGTGTGCATGGGTTTCCTGCCACAGTGCAAAGACAGGTAGGTCAGGTGAATCGGCCGTACTAAAGTTGTCCCTAGGTGTGAATGTGTCGGCCCTGTGATGGACTGGCGGCCTGTCCGGGGTGTCAACCCGCCTGCCGCCCAGTGACTGCTGGGATAGGCTCCAGCATCCTGCGACCCCAACTGGGATAAGTGGCTTGGATAATGGATACATGGAGGAAAGACATCACCTTTTGTATCTTAGCCTAATGGCGTCTAGGTGTAGGCTACTAACCTGTCATTACAGATATAAACTCTGTGTGTCTCTCTCTCTCTCTCTCTCTCTCTCTCACACACACACACACACACACACACACACACCTGACCAAAAAAAGAGTTTTTGCAGTGTAAGCAAAAGCTGTGGACACCACTTAGGGAAAAAAACTCATAGGTGAAGCCTCAAAACTCTAAAACATGTGCACTGACCAAAACCACAATCACAGATTGAAGATAAAGCTGCTTGCGTGCATGTGTGTGTTTGAGAGAGAAAGAGAGAGAGAGAGAGTGGGGAAGAGAAGGTGGACTACTAATGCACAGCCGAGCCTATTGCACGCAATGTCTCTGTAAGTTATTTATAACTGACTCAGAACACTGCTTTGTCACTTTTTGGCCTGCCTGACCGAACCTGTGATATTTTCTAGAAACCCCCCCCATTTTCTCCCAAATTGTGTCCGGCCAATTACCCCACTCTTCCCAAGCCGTCCCGGTCCACCCCCTCTGCTGATCCGGGGAGGGCTGCTGACTACCACATGTCTTCTCTCATACATGTGGAGTCACCAGCCACTTCTTTTCACCTGACAGTGAGGAGTTTCACCAGGGGGACGTAGCGCGTGAGAGGATCACGCTATTCCCCCCATTCCCCCCCCCCAAACAAACGCCCCGACTGACCAGGGGAGGCGCTAGTGCAGCGACCAGGACACATACCCACATCCGGCTTCCCACCCACAGACACGGCCAGTTGTCTCTGTAGGGACGCCCGGCCAAGCCGGAGGTAACACAGGGATCGAACTGGTGATCCCTGTATTGGTAGGCAACAGAATAGACCACCTGGACACTCTCAACTTTGTTGATTTTATTTCTTTTTGTGGACAACAGCTGTTGTGTTTTCCAGAGGGACGGTTATTGTTTGGAAGGTCTCCGTTCACCTCCTGGTAGTTTATGTATTTGTTCTGAAGAGAAGCGTGAGAGATGTGGTGGTGTTTTCCATAACCAGGCGTTTACAAGATACACAGTGATAAGACAGTGTGTCTCTAATTGGCTGTGTGTCTTGTCTGTATGCCATAAACCATCTTGTCGGATTTCATGGGGAATATGACCCACAGACAAGCATTTGGAGTCACTTTAACTTCTCGCTGATGGTCTCTCTTGATTATGTCGGTCATACAGAGGCATCAACATTTAACTGAGACACAGATAACCGTGTCTGTGTGGGTTTCCTCCGGGTGCTCCGGTTTCCTCCCACAGTCCAAAGACATGTAGGTCAGGTGAATCGGCCATACTTAATTGTCCCTAGGTGTGAATGTGCGTGTATGTCGGCCCTGTGATTGACTGGCGGCTTGTCCAGAATGTGCCTCCGCCGGCCGCCCAAGGACTGCTGGGATAGGCTCCAGCATCCCCGCGACCCCGATTGCGATAAAGCAGCTTGGATGATGGATGGATGGATGGACAAATCATCACTAAAAAACTCCCTGTAGCAGTTGTAAGCAAACAGAAAACAGCTGACAAGTGTGAAGGGAATCCAGTTAGGAGCTGTACTAACACTATAAGGGATGTGTTTTCTGCACAGACAGATTAGAATCATCTTTATTGGCCATGTAGGTTTGCACAATCACAGCACTACAACACAACAATATTCAGATGTGTACACAAAGATTGGCTATATACAGTTGAAACGAGGTGATAAAGTGCAGTGGTGCAGAGAATATATCAGAGATGCTGAAATAGATGTTAGCAGGTTATTTACATATGTGCCTGATTAAGATAACTTCCATACATGCCAATTAAGCAATAAAGTGGAGCTGGTCTAATGTCCCCATGTACATACTGTAAATGGTAATAGTTAACATAGCTCCAATTTCTCTAGAGAACTGGTGGCCGTTATGACATTCGGGCTGCTGGTGTTGCTAGCCATGGCAGTCCAGAGATGCCAAAATAGATGTCAGCAGGTTACTTCCACACATGCCTGATGTAGCGGGACATGACAGAGCGTACCAGTATATGTACAATGTACAGTACAGTATATACAAAATGGTTGGGTTTATTGACAGTGTGAAGCGTTCATTTGAATGACAGCCCGCAGAAAGAACCTGTTTTTATATCTGGTTGTTTTGGGGTACAGTGCTCAGTAGCGCCTACAAGAAAGGAGGAGTTGGAACAGGTTGTGACCAGGGTGTGATGGGTCTGCAGTGATGTTGCCTGCCCATTTCCTGAATCTGGAGGTGTATAAGAGTCCTGAATGGGAGGACAGGTTGGCGCCAGTGATTTTCTCTGCAGACCTAACTGTCCGTTGTAGTCTGTCCCTGTCCTGTTTGGGGGGCGATCCAGACCAGACAGTGATTGATGTGCAAAGGACAGACTGGATTATTGCAGTGTAAGACTGAATCAACAGTTCCTGAGGCAGGTTGAATTTCTTGAGCTGGCGGAGAAAGTACGTCCCCTGCTGGGCCTTTTTGATGATTGTGTCTATGTTGGGGGCCCACCTTAAGGTCCAGATTGTGGAACCCAGAATTATGTAGGTTTTCACTGTAGACACCGTGCTGCTGAGTATGGTGAGGGGGACAAATAAGTCAAAAGTTGTTGTTTTTTTGTTGTTGTAATTGCCACATCTGTCCTCTCCAGGTGTCCTATCCAAGAAACGCACGGGGAGACATGAAGACCCACCTGGACCGACCGCTGGTAGTCAACCCACAGGACAACCGCAACAACAACACCAACAAGACCAGGCCCGGCGAGCTGCCCCTGGACCAGGAGTACCAGCGCCAGGACCTGGGACACTACCACCGCTTTGGCCACCACCACTCCTCCTACCATCACCACCACCACCATCACCACTACCACCACCACCAGAGGGCAAACGGGCCAGGGGGAGAAGACGGGGAGCCGGGTCAGCAGCCAGGAAAGGACTGCATGGGGCACGGCTTCAGCTGCACGTCCTTGGGAAATGTGGACGGGGGCGCAGAGGGTGAGGAGAGGCAGGGCTGCAGGGGCCACCGGCACCGGCACAGGGGCTCCAGGGAGGGCAGGGAGACACGCAGTGTATCGCCCCACAACGGTGAAGGAGTGGAGGGGAGCAAGGATCAGAGGAAGTCAAGGCAGCACCGCAGGACAGCCAGGGATGGGGAGGAGGGGAGAAGACACAGGTCCCGGGGGACAGAAGGAGACAGGGAGAAGGGCGAGGAGAAGTGTGAAAGGAGGAAGCCCAAAAGACATCGGCACAGCAACCAGGAGAGGAGCCGACAGCACTGCAACAGGAGGTATGCAAAAGAGGGCCTTTGCTTGTGTGTGTGTGCGTGCGTTGTTTGTGCATCTGTGAAAATGTTCAAATTGTGCCCTCTTTCTCTCTTTGCCCTTCTTTTCATTGTCTCTTCCTATCCCTCTATCAACCCCGTCTCCTTCCTTCCTCCCTTCTTTACTCCATCTCTTGATTTTTCATCCTCCCCACTTATCCATTCCTCACTCCCTCACTCCCCCCATCTTTTGCCGTTCCTCCTTTTCTTCTTTCCGTAAACTCTGTATCTTCCCCCACATCCTTCCATATTTGCCCCATCTCCCTCCTCCCTGTTACAGAGAGCACCACGGCAGCGGGCCAAGCCTCTCCACCACGCGTCCCATCCAGCAGCACAATGAGGACCTGGACAATTTCCGCAACAACAGCAAGCTGGCCGGCACTCATGAGCACCTGCACACCCTTCCACCGGACCACCCAGACCACATCAACAACCTGCTGAACCGCCGAGAGGCCGACACGCATGCTCTGCTCCACAGCATGGACAGCCTCATCTTGACCAGCATGGCCAAGCCCGACTACATGGCTGTGGACATGCCCCCAATATACCCCTACCCATCCACAAATGCCATCCTACAAGGTGAGGAATTGGGTGGGGGGTACAAGTGATAGTGGTGGGGTGGGGGGAGGGTAATTATGTTTAGCAGGGAGCACAGTAGGTATTATAGCCATTCAGGGTAGCTCACACCCCAGCCACTGAGGATGCACAAGCCAAGGCATTCTTAGTGCCGGTCCCAATCCCGGATAAATGGGGAGGGTTGCGTCAGGAAGGGCATCTGGCATAAAATCTTTGCCAAATCAAATATGCGGCTCACAAGTCAGATTTCCATCCCGAATCGATCGAGGCCCGGGTTACCAACGACCGCCACCGGTACTGTTGGCCAGCAGTCCTGTTCTCCAAACTGACCCACTCTGTTTCTTACTGTCTGTCTGTCTTTATGCTTGTCTCTGTCTTTATACTCTTTCTTTTTTTTCTGTCTCAGTGAACAGGAACGCCAACACAGACCAGAAGAAGTGTGAGGAAAAGAAGGAGGAAGAGGAGGATGGGGATGGAGATGAGGACGGTCCAAAACCCATGCCTCCATACAGTTCCTGCTTTATCATGTCCACCACCAACCCGTGAGTGTGTGTGTGTGTGTGTGTGTATTCATCTCTCTTTATGTGTGTAAGTCTCCTGCTCCTCTCTCTCTCTCTCTCTCTCTCTCTCTCTCTCTCTCTCTCTCTCTCTCTCTCTCTCTCTCTCTCTCTCTCTCTCTCTCTCTCTCTCCACAAACTCCGTCAGTCCCTCTTCTGTAATCGCTCTTTCCAGTTTGGGAAGGATCTCGCTTTTGCAGTTCGGAGGCTCTAAACTGATGTCAGTTTTGAGTCATGACTCTTTCCATTACCTCCGGCGGCTTGGTCGGGCATCCCTACAGACACAATCGGCCGTGTCTGCGGGTGGGAAGCAGGATGTGGGTATGTGTCCTGGTCGCTGCACTAGTGCCTCCTCTGGTCGGTCAGGGCGCCTGTTCGGGTGGGAGGGGGAACTGAGGGGGAATAGCGTGATCCTCCGACGCGCTGTGTCCCCCTGGTGAAACACCTCACTGTCAAGTGAAAAGAAGTGGCTGGTGACTCTACATGTATCAGAGGGGGCATGTGGTAGTCTGCAGCCCTCCCCGGATCGGCAGAGGGGGTGGAGCAGAGACCAGGATGACTCAGAGAGCGGGGTGATTGGCCAGGTACAATTGGGGAGAAAAGGGGGGGGGGTTTAAAAAAAAAAGAAAGAAAGAAAGGAAAAAAAAATTAAACCATTCAAAATGATTTTAAAATAAATGTGTATGCAGAATATTTCATTTGTACACAGGAAAGGGTGGGATGAGACAGGAAGTCAGAATCACAAACACAAGAAAAGGGATGAAAACTGGGAGTCGGCGTGTCTTTTTTTCCCATGTGTGGAAATATTTTGGGAGGGCGGCACGGTGGCGCAGTGGTTAGCACTGTCGCCTCACAGCAAGAAGGTCCTGGGTTCGAGCCCCGGGGTAGTCCAACCTTGAGGGTCATCCCGGGTGGTCCTCTCTGTGGAGTTTGCATGTTGTCCCCGTGTCTGCGTGGGTTTCCTCTCACAGTCCAAAGACATGTAGGTCAGGTGACTCGGCCATACTAGATTGCCCCTAGGTATGCATGTGTGTGTGTGTGTGTGTGTGTGTGGGCCCTGTGATGGCCTGGCGGCCTGTCCAGGGTGTCTCCCCCGCCTGCCGCCCAGTGACTGCTGGGATAGGCTCCAGCATCCCCGCGACCCTGAGAGCAGGATAAGCGGCTCGGGTAATGGATGGATGGATGGTGATCTGTAGGTCAGATGCTTTTGTGTTTGTGAATGTTTGCATGTGCACATTTCTCTACACACACGGATGTGTTTAAGTACAAAAGTGCCTTTGGGTGTGTGTGTGTGTGCATGTGTGTATCTGTGACTATGCACATTTCTATACGTTTCTTTTTTATGCTCTTTTTTTGTGTCTGTTTCTCCTTGTGAGTTTTCATGTATTGTGTGTATTTTTTTCCGTGTGTGTGCGTGCACTAGGTTTAGGAAGTGCTGTCACTACATCCTGACTCTGAAGTACTTTGAGTTCAGCATCCTGTCTGTCATCGCTATGAGCAGCATTGCTCTGGCTGCGGAGGACCCCGTCTGGCCAGACTCACCGCGAAACAATGTGAGGCATCACTGTGTGTGTGTGTGTGTGTGTGTCTGTTCATCTCTCTCTTTGTCTCACCCTACAGATCTGTGACTCCCATTTCACCCCGTCCCTCTCCATCTCTTTCCATGTCTATGTCCCTGTGTCTGTTCCTCCCACTGTCGTTTTCTGTCTGTCCTACCCCTCTTCTTTTTCTCTTTCCCTCAGTCTCTGTTCATCTCCCTACTTGTTTCTTTCTTTCTTTCTTGCCTTCAATCCCTCTCTCCTGTGGCCTTTTCTCTTTACTCTTGTGTCTGTTTGTGTTTCGTTGTGTGTGTGATTCAGTTTGTCTCGCCGGCTTGCACCTCGCTCTCTGTTTCCCTCTCGGATATATTGTGTATTGCTGTGTTGTGGGTCTATATAGTGTTGTGTTACCCTACAGGTGCTGCGCTACTTTGACTACGTTTTCACGGGTGTCTTCACATTCGAAATGTTGATCAAGGTAACCAAATATCAGCCTGTGTGTGTGTGTGTGTGTGTGTGTGTGTGTGTGTGTGTGTGTGTGTGTGTGTGTGTGTGTGTGTGTGTGTGTGTGTGTGTGTGTGTGTGTGTGTGTGTGTGTGTGCAGAACTGCTGATGGCGGGGGCGTTTGGATAGCGTAGCGGTCTATTCTGTTGCCTACCAACACGGAGATCGCCGGTTCAAATCCCCGTGTCGCCTCCAGCTTGGTCGGGTGTCCCCACAGACTCAATTGGCTGTGTCTGTGGGCGGGAAGCTGGATGTGGGTGTGTGTCCTGGTCGCTGCACTAGCGCTGCCTCTGGTCATTCGGGGCGCCTGTGCGGGGGAACTGGGGGGGAATAGCGTGATCCTCCCACATGAACATCCCCCTGGTGAAACTCCTCACTGTCAGGTGAAAAGAAGCGGCTGGCGACTCCACATGTATCGGAGGAGGCATGTGGTAGTCTGCAGCCCTCCCCGGATCAGCAGAGAGGGTGGAGCAGTGACCAGGACGGCTCAGAAGAGTGGGGTAATTGGCCAAGTACAACTGGGGAGAAAAAGGAGGAAAACTCAAAAAAAAAAAAAAGAACTGCTGATGGCACTTCTGTGTTTAAGGGTGTATATTTTTTGTGTGTAGTGTGTTGCTGTGTATATCAATTCTTGTGTCAGAGAGCGAGAAATTGTACTTGTGTGTGTGTGTGTGTGTGTGTTCTTGTACTTCTAACTTTGTGAGGACCAGTTAGAGTTTTTAACCATCAGAGTGCAGATATTTTTGCGAAGTGAGGAGATTTTGGTCGGTCCTCACTTCTTTAAGGGTTGTGGGGTAAGGGTTATGATAAGGGTTGTGAGGTAAGGGTTATGATAAGGGTGATGGGGTCAGGGTTATGGTAAGGGTTATAGGGTCAGGGTTATGGTAAGGGTTATGGGGTCAAGGTTATGGTAAGGGTTATGGGGTAAGGCTCTATTTTAGGGTTATGGGGTAAGGGTTATTATAAGGGTTTAGGTTAGGATTATGGGCTAAGGAATGAATGTAGTCAATGAGGAGCCCTCACAAAAACAGAAGTACAAGTGTGTGTGTGTGTGTGTGTGTGTGTGTGTGTGTGTGTGTGTGTGTGTGTGTGTGTGTGTGTGTGTGTGTGTGTGTGTGTGTGTGTGTGTGTTTTGTCATCCACTAAGTCATCCCCCTGTTTTCCAGATGGTGGTCTTAGGACTGTTTCTCCACCAAGGCTCCTACTTCCGGGACTTGTGGAACATTCTGGACTTTATAGTGGTTAGTGGTGCTCTGGTGGCCTTCGCCTTCACGTAAGTGCCCCCTCCCTCCTGCTCCTCTTCCTCCTCTTTTTCTTCTTCTCCATCACCCACCCCCCACAGAACCCCCCAAGCTCCACCTCATTCCTCCTCCCCACTTTGCCGATACATGTCATATCATCCCTGTCTGTCTTTCTTGCTATCTCCGTGTCCTTCTACCTCAGCTTAAGCGCTTTCCTTTCTCCTTCTTTTGATCTTTCTGTCTCTCTCTCTTTCGGTCTCTCTCTCTTTCGTGCTCACTCTTTCTGTCTCTCTCTCTCTCTCGCTTTCTGTCTGTCCTACTTATCCGTCTTCGCCTTTCTCTCTCTGTCATTCATGTTGTTATTTCTCATTTTCCATCTTTCCCTCTCTCCAGCAGTCCTCTGCTCGTCGGTTCAACACACCACACATTGTGTTAGCAGGGGTTTCTCACCCTTTTTCCTGCCTTGCTCGTTGTGATGACTGGCCATTTTCCCACCTGTTCATTTTTATCCGAACAATGCTGCCCAATGTTCTGTTGGAGGACTCAGCTTATCATCAACCCCACCAACACCCTTTTGTCTCATCTGACTCTGAAAGTACAAGGGTTTTCTGGTCCCTCTGACCCCATTTGCACTTGGTTTTAAAATGTGTTTTTTTGCGATCGGATCACAAGTGGACGGCGCTGAATACAAGTGTAAACGACCACCAAAACGTTTTGTGAACCGGTTACTCAAACCACTTGCGGAGGTGGTCTGGGACCCATTTGACCACATATCTTCTTTTGTAGTGTAAACGCTAATGCGTCCTGATTTGTCCCCAGCAAGGGTGTAACAGGAAGGCTTCTTCTTCTTCTTCTTCTTCTTCTTCAGAGTAACGAAATCTGATCACAAGTGGTCAGCAGGACACATTTGGAAACACATGATAGACACAGGCGTAAACGACGATATGTCTCGCTGTCCACTTGTGAGCCGATCGTAAAAATCGCATTTTAAAACCAAGTGTAAACGGGGTCTCTGAGTCTCCTCAGAATTCAGCTACCAAGAGGTTTCCTTTATGAACTCAAAAGCCTTAATTGAACTTTAATTATTAACCTCCTAACAAACATCAATTTATGGGTAGTCTTCAAGTGAATATTTAAAGAAAAACTATGGTATTTTTCAACCAAAGTCCCGTTTTCATATCATTAGATGTCAAACTGAACTATGGGTAGCAAAATCTTGTAAACTGATTCAGTATAGAGCAAGTTAGTGTCCGCCGACTGCTGTGCACTGAGCTGCAATGTGATCCATTCCAAAATAATGTCCAGTAAAAGAGCTGTTTTTTGTTTTTGCTACTTACAGGCTCGGAATGGCTTTGAGAAGTGTTTGAAAACACCTGCCATTATGAAAAGACAGTCCCAGTCAGTCAGGGAAATAGACCTTTTTTTGCATTTTATTTTTTGCACCTATCGACAACTCTCTCATGATGTCAAACTGAACTTTCACTGTCGTCTTCCTGCAAAAACTCAGTCCTTGCTGGATTTCAGAACAAAACTTATTCTGCAGGTTAAAAATGCATTGATACCAATTAATATGGCCCTGTGATGGCCTGGCGGCCTGTCCGGGGTGTCCCCCTGCTTGCCACCCAGTGACTGCTGGGATAGGCTCCAGCATCCCTGTGACCCTGAGAGCAGGATAAGTGGTTTGGATAATGGATGGATATAACTATGATTGCTGTCTTGGCTAAGACACCTACTGTAACATTCTGGGCCTGTAAGTGCCAAAACAGAGCTCTTTGAGTGCATGTTATTTAGTGAAAAATAACAATGCAGCTTGGTGCGCAGCAGTTGGCTGATGCTATTGTAACGACCGCAGGTGACTAGACTCGCTAGCCCTTGGCTAACAGGTCGGACCCTTTAGTTGACTGGTTAGCGCAGTCACCTGTGGTGCAGAGAACCCAGGTTCAATTCCCGGCTGCCCCCTGAATTCCCGCCACATTCAATGTAGCAAATTCAGGGAGCAGCTGGCGAATTCAGGGGGCAACTGGGAACCAAACCCGGTCATCCCAGACCATGGGCGATTGCGCTAACCAGTCAAGTAAAGGGTCCGATCCGTTAGCCAAGGGCTAGTGAGTCTAAGCATCTGTGATCGTTACACTACCCCCTCCTTCGGGAGGTAAGCTTCTTGCTTAATACTGAAAGAATTCAAAAGATTGCACTACCTATTGTTCAGTTTGACTCGTAACTATAGGAAAATAGGTTAAAAAGTTGCAAAGTTTTCCTTAAAGCATTATTTTTTGGTAAGGAATCCTTATTTCCTTTACTAGTTCCCATTGGATACTAGACTAAAGCCCAGCAAACATTTCTGAGTAAAGCATCTCCCTCATCTCAGTATTCTCTGTCACTAACTCATCCTGACTCTGATCGTGTCTCAGACATCACTCTCTCTGTTCACTGAGCTTTCCTATTGTGTAAGTCATATTTTCCTCCTCTCGGGTTGTGTCACATATCCATTCCTCTGGTACCCCCCCTCGTTCTTCTCTCCCTTTCCATCTACTCTACTACCTTCACATCACCACATCTTCCTTCGACAAGCTCACCAGCCTATCCTGATACTTCCCTCCTCCTTCAGATCTTTTCTAAACCCTATTCCCTAAAGCATCCCCTTTCTCGCCCATGACATAGTCTTGCACACACCCTAACCCCCCCACCCTCCCTTACCACCTGCCCCCACAGACCATAACCACTCACAGCCTACCCTTCAAGTACTGCATGTGCACTGAGAACTCCCTCACCCACTGTCTTGAACATGCCTTCCACCGCACCTGCCCTACTCCTGTTCGCCCCCGTGGTCCCTGTTACAGCCCTTCCCTCCATGCACCAGTCAAGACGAGCCTCTAACACCATCCTGCCCCTTCAAAAAACCATCACCTCCTTCAAGATGCTGCAACTGCACCCAAAGCTTCCTTTAGTTCCTAGGACAGGGTTACATCATTTGTAAATTTTTGTGTTCTTAGTATTAAATAGTAAATTGTAAACTAGCAAATTACTTATTTGGGTTGCGCCATTTAAACATAATGAATGTCTTGGCTAGTAAAGCCTTAGTAATTTGTAATTGCTTACTAGGCAAACATCACAGCAGTCAACCAATTAAAAACAGTTTAAAACATGTAAATATGGAAGTGCATACCAGCTTCATGAGGCAATGTCTGACAAAGATGTCCACATCATATAAATAAAATCAGCCATCACATAAAACACGCTGACAATTAATTTTTTCCCGCATTTTCAAACAATAGTTCCAAATGGTCTAAACCGGCCATGTTATATTTGTTGTTGTTTAAGTTGGGTCTATTAGTATTATTGCTGTTGTTTTGATAGAAACCTGCTAACTTCAACAACTATCCCTAGATGGGATGTGTAAGAATTTAGTAACAAGTAAGTTCTTATAATAACTAGTAGGAGTCATGCAACCCGTTTTTATTTCTTGCGGTGTAAATTCTGACATAGTAAATACTTACATGAAAACTAGACATAGTAAGGACTTACAAACAACCGGTGCAACCAGCTCCCTAACCCCATTGCCAGTCCTCCTGCCCACACACACCCACCCCCAATCAACACCAGCCTCCTCCAGACACTCCTCCATCCTCTTCTTTACCACCCCACCCTTACATGACACCCCCTTCCGAATGACATTGTGCACTCAGCGGACCCTACTCAGCTGTTCAAACTGTGCCTGCTTACTTACCCCAGTACCCCCACCCCACTTTGCCAAACCCTGCTCCCTCACATCATCTCTACCTCCCCCCTTGCTTCCTGGTTGGAGGTCCAGGTTGGTCTGTGTGGGTGAGGGCTCCCCAGACACCTTTAACCCTACAAGTGCCCAGGCAATCCCTTCGCCACGGGGGGACCGGCAACATCAGGCCACAGCACCTCTTCTCTTGATTTCTCACTCTCTCACTCTTGTTCATACACACACACACACACACACACACACACACACACACACACACACTCACACACACACACATTTGCATAACAGTTTGGCCGTGTCAAAGTTCCCGGAGGTGCAGGTATTAAATTTACCTCCTTTGCTTGACCCTTGGTGGGGGGGTGGGACGACGACTGGACGTGAGGGAGGGGAGGAGGCATGTTGGGCACAGGGTGCTGTAGGTGGAATGATTTTTTTTTATTATTATCATGCGTAGGTATGTGGAAATATGTTAGATAAGTAATACATTCACCTGAAAAGAACTGAGTTTGTGTTTGTGTGTACGAAAGAGAAGACGGAGAAAAAGTGCCCAAAATAAAGGGTGAGAGAGTGAGAGAAACAGAGAGCTTGACCCTAACTCTACAGGTGCATGTCTACCTTTGTGGATGCATGGACCTGAACCCGAACGGTGATGTCAAGGACCACATTGCTCACAGCTCTTGTCGTGGAGTTTAGCCTCTAGCCATGTCACAGTGACAAAATGTGACAGAAGGCACAGGGAGCATTGACGCTGTCACCTGATCAGTGATGTGTTTCTTGCAACGATTGCAAATAACGGCCACTTAAGCTATAATTCAAGAGTATTGTTTATACTAGCTCTGCTTTTGCACTGCATGCGGCTTGAGAAACCACTCATTAGATGCCTGTTTCTTTACTACAAACCAAGAGGTTTGCTGGCTAACATTAGCCACGGTTCCCTTTTCCCCGTGTTCAGCTTTAAAAGGTGACGTCAGCTGGCAGCAGATCGCATGTTAGGGTCACTCTTTATCAGAGGTGTAAAAATCAGGTCCAGAAAGTAAATGTCCAAACCGTGTATTTGCTCCAACCATGTTACTAAACCAGCTGATTTCATTAGCTAGTTTTCTCTACCTAATTGAGGAGTGGTGTTGACTAGAATCTGCTGGTGTAGTGCATGAGTGGAGCAAATACATGGTTTGGACTTTTACTTTCTGGACCTGGTTTTTACACCTCTGCTCTTTATGTGTTGCCTTCAGTGTTACAGCTAGTTAAAACACCTGGTTCAACTTAAACTCGAACTATGCTGGCTTGTGACACAATGTCATGCCAGTATGGTTGCCATTGGCCTGAACACAGCGTACTAGTGTTGTGTTGTGTTCATACCAAACGCGAAGCAGACGTGGATTCGCGTGTAAGTCGCGCCGGGCGACGCGAATGGCGCGAATACATGAATTTTGCATCATTCACTTATTCACGCGAGTTGAAAATATTCAACTTGAGCGAGAAATTCGTGTGACGAAAGCCTATCAGTGTCGAGATTCTCATGATGTCAGGAGAATCTCAACAAATCTCAATCTCCTCTCCTCTTTTCCAGAAGAGAATTCACGAGTTCGCGCACTTGATCCTGCGGCCAAACTCGCGCGAGCAACGCAAATAAAAACAAATGATCCCACGATCAGACTCACGCACGTAAAGTGAGGCAAAAATTGGCTCCGCGTTTGGTGTGAAGACACCATTGGAGATAGTCACCAGCAGCAAAGGCGAATCAAAGAGCATACGGAATGGTGAAGGTGAACACACAAGTGTTTGAACCCGCAGCATACAGGAGACAGGTAATATGAGTTTAAAGTGATATTTCGCTTTGGCGCTGTACAGGATTAACCCACCATGAGGTGAACTTCATAAGCACTTCATGACTTCCTACATTTGCTGCCCTAGGGATGCATGGTTCCAGACCCCTCAGACCCCAGACCCCACAGAACATACCGTCATCAAAAGTGTAATTTTGCATCCGGGTAGCGTAGTGGTCTGTTCTGTTGCCTACCAACACGGGGATCACCGGATCGAATCCCCATGTTACCTCCGGCTTGGTCGGGCATCTCTACAGACACGATTGGCTGTGTCTGCGGGTGGTAAGCCGGATGTGGGTATGTGTCCTGGTCGCTGTAAAGATCCCTGGAGTGGCTGACCCTCCATGGACTCCTGACAGAGGTATGTGCTTCAAAGAAAATCAAAAGTTTTCGACCAAGAGGAATATCACTTTCAAATGAAAGGCCGAGCAGCGTCTGCATTTGCCGAGAGGGAACCTATCATAGTTGATGCTACGTCCACCTGATGATAGGTTTGTTTTAGCAAGTTAAAAAATCACTCCACACCCCCTCACCCTTTGCAGCATGACTGTCCCAAAAAAGGGGATGCCTCCTTCTCTCCTTCTTTTGCCTCCGTTAAACCCCTGTATTCCCCCCCCCCTCTACCTCTTTGCCCCTTGATGATCCTTAGCACTCCTCATTCCACCTCCTTCCTCCATCCAACCTTTGCTCGCCCTCCTGCTCTCCTTTCCTCCTCTCTCTCCTCATCCATGCCCTCCATCTGCTTAGGGCTGATCTATTGCTTAAAGGGTGGGCTTCACACATGTATCTGTGGACCCTCGCTTTGTTGAGTCGGTTGCCGCCGCTTAAAACCCGGGCTATCGAGCTGTGTTGGGCTGGGGTTTGCAGCATGGTTTATTCAAAGAATGCACAATGCTTTGTTTGAAAGAGATTGTAGATTCTGAGATGTTAGACTCAACAAAAGCACCTTTTGCACGCTGAATAAAGCAGACTGACATGGAATGATACAGTCGTTTAAAGCGGGAGCTGCATGCGGTGGCGCCATTTCTTTAGAATGCCTTTTCACCGTTTTCACCGTTCACCGTTTTCCAGACGTTGATAAATGTGTTGATTGTATATGTTATATACTCTTCCTCATGACAGAACAAAGATAACCTGAAAACTGCCACTTCTAAATACCCCCCCGGTGCAACCTCAGTTCAGACTTTTGATCAGAGCCCACTAGTTGTTTGTTTCGGGGAAATCTGCAGTATAGGCCAGGCCTGCAGATGATCACTATGATGGGAGAAGCTCATGATTAGTGTAAACTCCTTGAGTTAATTCCATCTATGAAGCTAACACCTCATAGAGCCAGCAACGTACAAGGTTCACGTAGACATACAAAGGCTCTCTCTCCAACTGCCGGCAAGGAGATAAAGTTTCGCAAGTTCAGAATTGTAAACATCTGCTTAATACAAAAAAAACAGTGCAATAAAAAAAAACAATGTAATACTCCAGCAATATTTTTACCCCAGCTTTCTGTCAGATTGACTTCAGTGTTAGATAGACCTGTCTGAAAAAGACAACCTGAGGTAAAAACAGTGGTAAGAAAACACAAGGAGCTGAACCAATTTGGTGTTTATTTGTTTTCTCCTCCCGTATTGCCACACCAAGACAGTGATTTTCACTAATTTGTCTCTGGAAGACCAAATTTCTAAAATGTTATCTCCTTATGCCGGGATCAGACTGCACAATATTTTTGTCTTTCACGATGGTCACCATGGTGGCGCGGTGGTTAGCGCGGTCGCCTCACAGCAAGAAGGTCCTGGGTTCGAGCCCCGGGGTAGCCCAACCTTGGGGGCTTTCCTGGTTCGTCCTCTGTGTGGAGTTTGCATGTTCTGCCCGTGTCTGTGTGGGTTTCCTCCGGGGGCTCCGGTTTCCTCCCACAGTCCAAAGACATGAAGGTCAGGTGAATCGGCCATACTAAAATTGTCCCTAGGTATGAATGTGTGTGTGTGTCTGTGTGTGTGTCTGTGTCAGACCTGTGTGATGGCCTGGCGGCCTGTCCAGGGTGTCTCCCTGCCTACCGCCCAATGACTGCTGGGATAGGCTCCAGCACCCCGGCAACCCTGAGAGTAGGATAAGCGTTCCGATAATGGATGGATGGATGGACGATGGTTACCATGTCATATTAGGCAATCATAGTGCCATAAATTCTTGCCGTGTCTGGGCCGGGAGGCTGGCAACACTACAAGTATGACCCCAACCAATCATCGTATCCTGCCTGCCAATCATGGCTACAGAAGTGCTATGTGTGATGCTGGTGGTCTCATGTTCCGAAACGAAAAAAAACCAACAAAAAAACGATTGTTGATGGTGGTGCGGCTAGTACTGTTTGGGAGTGATAACCTAGCATAGCTTAGCCCGCTACTCACCGGATTGCTGAAGTGCCTCCTCTATTTCTCGCCAACATCTTTTTTTGCTTTTTTCCTGTGGATTTTTCCCCCCCGTTTTTCTTCCCAGTTGTACCCGGCCAATTACCCTACTCTTCTGAGCCGTCCTGGTCACTGCTCCATTCCGTCTGCCGATCCGACGAAGGCTGCAGACTACCACCTGCTTCCTCCGATACCTGTGGAGTCGCCAGCCGCCTCTTTTCACCTGACAATGGGTTTTTTTGCCAGGGGGACGTAGCACGTGGGAGGATCACACTATTCCCCCCAGTTCTCCCTCCCCCCTGAACAGGCGCCCTGACTGACCAGAGGAGGCGCTGGTTGGTAAGCAACAAAATAGACCGCCATGCCACCCGGACACCCGTCAACATCTCTTTTGACTCTGTCATGATCCTCCCTCGAGGAAATGTCAAAAAGGCAGGGGTATTGTTGCCACTGCTCGTTGAACCTTTCCTTGGTTTCGTCGTTCTACCTTATAGCAGCAAAAGCGGTATCCCTCTTTGCCATGGTTACACATGTGCAGCAGAGAGCGCTCTGTCATCCTATTGGTCAACATCAAGGAACACGTCGTAGGCGTTATCAGACTTGACAGGAAAATACAAAAAATTCTGTAGACTTTTCGTCAGGGTGTCGTGGGGTGGTCCTAGACGTCGCATTGCTGTTCTTCGATTATGTCACACTACACGGGGTAAAGACGCCCATTCATCATTCCCGACATTCATAATCGGGCCCGACGCTGGAAATTTGTCAGTGACGGCAAAATCGTGTCAAAGTCGGGCTGAAATTGTGTAGTCTGATCCTGACATTACAAAATTAACCCCAGCTTTCAGGCCCTACGCCTACAAGTCACCAAAATACTATAAATACTTTTAATTGCAGGGTCTTTGGGAAGCTGTAGTAACGCTGCATAGCCAGTGGCTCCGGATAACTTCAGAATATCTGGGGTTTGTTTTCAGTCATTCTCCCACTTAATCGTGGGCAAACATCACATTAAGATGTCAATACAGTAAACCATGGTGATTCTGTTGCCGTAGTGTTGAGAGAGCGGTGTGTTACTGTAGTGTGTAATTTGCCTTTAGGCAGTCACAGTTCATCAACACACTTTAATTCATGCCTCTTGGTATTCAATGACAAATCTAGGGGAGCAACAGGTACGTAGACGGACATCTCTATCTGCAGCACTGCAGATGGAGTTGTCATGGAGATCACATTTTGAGAGGCAAAGTAAAGAGAAGTGATGCATCAGTGGGGTGGGCGAGGGGTACTTTTAACCAATCGTTGGCCATCTTGCTGTCCTTCCTTCCTTCCTTTTCTCTGTCTCTCATGGATGTTTCTTCCTGTTTCTACTGTGCCTTCCGATCTCTCCTGTCTGTCTGTCTTTCTCCGTTTGTCACTCTCTATCAATGTTTTGTCTCTGTCTGTATTTCTGTCTCTGTGTCTGTCTGTGTTTGTCTGTTTCTCTCTTTCCTCTCCTGTCTTGTCGTTCCTTTCTGTCGCTGTCACTGACTCTCGCTGTCTTCACCTTCGATGAAACTCTGCAGGAGCAGCTTCTGGTAAAGTTCTGCCTCTCTCCTTTCTCCTTTCCCTCCTCCTGTGCTCTGTCCCCTCCTCTCTACCCACCGGATTTTAAAAAAAAATGGCTTCTCTCTCTTTCTTTCTTTGTGCCTCTACTTGTTTGCTCACCCATCTTCGCCGTCTCGTTGCTGTACATCTTCTTCCATCCTATGCCCCCGTGTTCTCACTGTGGGCCGCAGTCCAAATTACCTTGCCCACCACACCTCCGTTGTCGGTGTACACCAGGAACCAGTCCAAGTACCACACAAGTTTCACCAAAATTACAAATTTTGATTGGATGTTGCAATTTCTTAGGAACATGAGTTTACATTTACAGTTTAAGAGTCATATTTGGAGACACACATGCATAGAGCTGCCGAAGACCAGGCTCAACCAATCAGCTATGAATTGAATTGTCTTGCATCTTTGCATTAGGAGCTGAGTTCACAGTTAAAGTGTGGGCCTTGATGGATGACCTCTACTCCTCTGAGGCTTGGCAGGGATTCAGACCACCTCTCCCTTGCTTTTTTGAAAATGGCCCATCCACTTGCAGTAAAGATCAACTCCGCCATTTGCTCCCCTGACATCCCAATTTTTCCTCACCGGTATTAGTTTATGGGCATACAAATCAAGGGCCGTTTTGATGAGGGGTGGGGTGCATAAAAATCAAGCCGAGGAGTTTTTCATTTAGCTGTATTACAGCTTCCACTGTTGCTGTCAGGACTTGCTCGACACTGTCGGTGAACTGTGGTTGTAATGTATTCTGTTGCGTCCTGCGAGCAGCAACACTTGGTCTCTTGAGTATCGCATAGCCTCCATTTCCTGTGCCCTTTTCTCTTTAAGTCCACCTGCAGGCCTGATGGAGACAAGGTCGGCCCTATGTAATCTAACAGGATTCAAAGGAAAGGAAGCTATGTGAAACATACCGGACTCGGCCCATTTACAGTTTTCAAATGGAGGATTACATCGCTACAATCTCAGCCATGTAATACGAAAAGCCCTCGCCCCCATGTGTCATCAAAATCCGCCATTTCTCCAGAAGAACACAGCAACATGTCACTGAAAAAAAAGAAAGAAAGAGGTTTGGCTGGGCATCCTACCGGGAGATGCCTGTCGATATGGAATGAGTGAATGTCTTCATGTGTGATCATGATGACACCGATGTCCATGAAACCAACCGATCGGGCAAACTGGTCGTAGACCCTCCCACCGGTTTCATGTTTGACGTGCACTGAAAGTTTCTTGTTTCTGCAGAAGAAAAGACTGTCAAAGCCCTGGGTGTCTGCACCTATGAAGTTTAATCCAGTGTAGAAATTTATATAAGTGTCATGTCATGTATTAGGTTCCACTTTACGTTGCCACTGTAGATATCATTTTGTTTGCGATAATATCAGCTTTCAGGGCCCCGCCTCACGCTACCAACCGCCCCTCCCCGAGATATGGTCGGTTATTATGCTAAATGGGTGGGGTTATGACTACACCTCTTCACCCTCTTTTTTTTTTGTTCCTGTCCCTGACACTGTTGTTGTTCCTTGGATAAACTGTAGGGGGAGCAGCAAGGGCAAAGACATCGGTACAATCAAGTCCCTCCGTGTGCTGAGGGTGCTGCGTCCTCTCAAGACCATTAAACGACTCCCCAAGTTAAAGGTAGGGCCTTGTGTGTGTGTGTGTTCGTGTTTACATGCATGTTTTTCCCCCCCTGGGGAGGTGGATAGCGTTATGTCCGATTTGTACTCCTATTTGTATACAAAAACGGGAACGAATGTAAGCAATGAAAGAAAGAGAATTTATGGACAAAATGATTCTCCCTTATTTTCCGGTGGCACAGTGGTTAGCGCGGCTGCCTCACAGCTAGAAGGTCCTGTATTCGAGCCCCGGGGTAGTACAACCTTGGGGGTCGTCCTCTGTGTGGAGTTTGCATGTTCTCCCCGTGTCTGCGTGGGTTTCCTCCGGGTGCTCCGGTTTCCTCCCACAGTCCAAAGACATGTAGGTCAGGTGAATCGGCCGTACTAAATTGTCCCTAGGTATGAATGTGTGTGTGTCTGTGTGCCTTGTGATGGCCTGGCGGCCTGTCCAGGGTGTCTCCCCGCCTGCCGCCCAATGACTGCTGGGATAGGCTCCAGCATCCCCGCGACCCCGGTTGGGATAAGCAGCTTGGATAATGGATGGATGGATGGATAAAGATGCAGTTTGCATCTAGATATCATTGCTGGGGGGGGGTTAATGCAATCTGTACAGTGTCGTTAGTTGGAAAAGTTAACGCCGAAAGGGTTGAAATGTCCCAACATGCTCATGCCAAGCCACAGTGCCCTCGTCGTGGAGTGTGTGGTGCGCATACCGTGTGTGCAAGTATGCCTAACCTCTCTTTCCAGCTTTGTAGCTTGTCCCTATCATCCACCATGGGCTCAAAAGTCATCTCGGTCCTTTTCTTTGCGAGGACTTCTCCCCTCTTTCCTCTTTCTCTCTCGTCTCTCTGTTGGTTGGGTGGTTGCAATGCTGATTGCAGTGCTGATTAAAAAAGCAATTTCCACCTTGTCCGAACTCATTGTCAGTTGCTGTGGATGAGTGTCAGCTGACTCTCCTGACATTTAGGTGGTAAAGTTCTCCAACTCTCCTTGCCCCCAGGCTGTGTTCGACTGCGTGGTCAACTCACTGAAAAACGTGTTGAACATCCTGATCGTCTACATGCTCTTCATGTTCATTTTCGCCGTGGTGGCAGTGCAGCTGTTCAAAGGGCGGTTCTTCTACTGCACAGACGAATCCAAGGAGTTTGCACGCGATTGCAGGTCAGTTTTTTTTTTTTTTCAGAAATGGCGTACCAGAAGCACACGCCACGTGGCGTGTGTGATTTGAGAGTGTGAGCAAACTCAGAGGATCTGAATCAAGTCAAGCGTATGTGAGATACAGTTGATTCCTGTCCGTTCTGGATCAGTTCAGTGCCACAACTTGTACAGTATGACCAGCGTGAACTGAGCTGGGTGTGTGCGCATTTCTTAGGGGTGATTGTGCGGTGCATGACCGGGATGAACTGAAGTGTGTGTGCATTTTCAGGGGCGAGTACTTGGTGTATGATCGAGATGAGGTGAAAGCACAGAAGCGGGAGTGGAAGAAGTACGATTTTCACTACGACAACGTGGCTTGGGCCCTGCTCACCCTCTTCACTGTCTCCACTGGAGAGGGGTGGCCGCAGTGAGTAAACACACACACACACCTATACACCCACAGACACACTACTACTACTACTACTACTACTACTGCTGCTACTACTTTCGGCTGTTCCTGTTAAGAGTCGCCACAGCGGATCACATGTTTCCATCTCTTCCTGTCCTCTGCATCTTCCTCTGTCACACCAGCCACCTGCATGTCCTCCCTCACCACATCCATAAACCTCCTCTTTGGCCTTCCTCTTCTCCTCTTCCCTGGCAGCTCCATATTCAGCGTCCTTCTCCCAATATACCCAGCATCTCTCCTCCACACATGTCTGAACCATCTCAATCTTGCCTCTCTTGCTTTGTCCCAAACCGTCCAACCTGAGCCATCCCTATAATATACTCATTCCTGATCCTGTCCTTCTTCATCACTCCCAATGAAAATCTTAGTATCTTCAACTCTGCCACCTCCAGCTCCGCCTCCTGTCTTTTCATCAGTGCCACTGTCTCCAAACCATACAACATAGCTGGTCTCACTACCATCTTGAAGACCTTCCCTTTAACTCTTGCTGGTACCCCTCTGTCACACATCACTCCTGACACTCTTCTCCACCCTGCATGCACTCTCTTTTTCACCTCTCTCCTGCACTCCCAGTTACACCCACAGACACAGAAGCATGCATGTACATGCAAAAACACAGGAACAGGCCTGTACGTACAAACAGTCACGTTGACACATATGGGAAGATTGAACCCTGCATGCATGCAAAGCGTGTGTACTCACAAACATACATTCAAACAGTGATGTAGGAAGACAGTTTTGCTTTATATGATGACATGTGAGGCATCTGGAAAGTCTTACTGTTCATGACTTGTTTTGGGGCTGATAACATTTATTTGATACTCACTTACTCACAAATTGTGGGCTTGAATATCGAAAGTACACTGATTCTCTCGCTCTCTCCCTCCCTTTCTCCCGCCCCCCCTCCCCCTCCCCTCCGCTGTCCAGAGTGTTAAAGCACTCCGTGGACTCCACCTATGAGAATCAGGGCCCTAGTCCAGGCTACAGGATGGAGATGTCCATCTTCTACGTGGTGTACTTCGTTGTCTTCCCCTTCTTCTTCGTCAACATCTTTGTGGCTCTCATCATCATCACCTTCCAAGAACAGGGGGACAAGATGATGGAGGACTACAGTTTAGAAAAGAATGAGGTGAGGGCCATATGTCTCTGGCATCTGTGTGTGTGTGTGTGTGTGTGTGTGTGTGTGTGTGTGTGTGTGTGCGTGTAAGAGAGAGAAATTTTAATGACAAGTCAAGGAAAACAGCCTGATTTAAAAAAAAACGTCTGATTAATGTGTACCATTTTTATTGAGGTTGCGTTTGTCCAACCATGTGAATTAAATGGGAAATGTTGCAAAACAGGATTGTCATTCAGAGAGTTGAATTGTGTCATGTGTGCATATACGTATGTTTGAGTGTGTTTGTATGCACGTGTGTGTCTGTGTGTTTCTGTGCATGTTTATTCAAAGAAAGACCATTTTGAAGGATTTGCATTGAATTGCGGTGGAATAATGTGTATGTTTCAAAGAAGCAGCTATGAGGGCATCCAGGTGGCGTGGCGCTCTATTCCGTTGCCTACCAACACGGGGATCGGCTTGATGGGGCGTCCCTACAGACACAATTGGCCTTGTCTGCGAGTGGGAAGCCGGATGTGGGTATTTGTCCTGGTCGCTGCACTAGCGCCTCCTCTGGTCGGGCGGGGCGCCTGTTCGGGGAGGAGGAAGTGGGGGGAATAGCGTGATCCTCCCACGCGCTACATCCCCCTGGTGAAACTCCTCACTGTCAGGTGAAAAGAAGCGGCTGGCGACTCCACATGTATCAGAGGAGGCATGTGGTAGTCTGCAGCCCTCCCTCGATTGGCAGAGGGGTTGGAGCAGCGTCCGGAGGGGTAATTGGCCAAGTACAATTGGGGAGAAAAAGGGGGGGGGGTCAACAAAAAAAGAAAAAGAAGCGGATGTAATTTGTCCTTGCATCACTGTCACTTTCCTGCTGTTTGTTTCATCTAATATCTCTCTCTCTCTCTCTTTCTCACTCTCAACCTTCTCGTCTCCCTTTCTCTCCTCTTTCAGAGGGCTTGTATAGATTTTGCCATCAACGCCAGGCCTCTGACCCGCCACATGCCTAAGAACAAGCTGAGTTTCCAGTACCGCATGTGGCAGTTTGTGGTTTCTCCGCCCTTTGAGTACAGCATCATGGCTCTGATAGCCCTCAACACCATCGTCCTGATGATGAAGGTACTTGTCCTCTTGCTACTCTAACAAGGGTCATCTCAGTCTAATGCTGGTCCCTCACTCACACACGTTGCTTTCAGGTGGAGCTTCAGTTTAGATGACAGGATCTTTCACAGCTGCATCGTTGTGTTGCAGATGTGCTGTGATGTGATGCAGGAGATTCAGCCATTTATAATTGTAATGTTTTGATCAAAATGTTGAAGTGTTCCTTGTGTGTCAGTTTGTTAGCTAGATCCATGACTCCATTAACTCCATCCATTAACTAACTTCAACTCTGTTGAACCAGCCAGTCCAAAAGCATCTTTTCAACAATGTCAATGTTTCGTGTCGGGCGTCCCTACAGACAATTGGCCGTGTCTGCAGGTGGGAAGCCAGATGTGGGTATGTGTCCTGGTCACTGCATTAGTGCCTCCTCTGGTCAGTCGGGGGTGCCTGTCCAGGGGCGGAGGTGGAACTGGGGAGAATAGCGTGATTCTCCCACGCGCTACGTCCCCCTGGTGAAACTCCTCACTGTCAGGTGAAAAGAAGCGGTTGGCGACTCCACATGTATCGGAGGAGGCATGTGGTAGTCTGCAGCCCTCCCCAGCTCGGGACGGCATGGAAGAGTGGAGTAATTGGCCAATTACAATTGGGGAGAAAAGTGTGTGTGTGGGGGGGGGGGGGTCCACTGTGGCGACCCCGGAGAAACGGGGAACAAGCTGAAAGAAGAAGAAGTTGCTTCTTATCAATGACACGATTTCCTTGTTTCCCTCAAATAAGCAATTTATTTATACTTTGTGTGTTTGTGTGTGTGTGTGTGTGTGTGTGTGTGTGTTTATAGTTTGACGGGGCATCTGAAACCTACGACAATGTCCTGAAGAACCTCAACATTGTCTTCACCACCTTCTTCTTCATGGAGTCGATCCTCAAGGTTATTGCCTTCGGTCCTCTGGTGAGGCTAAAAAGCCCGCACTCATGCACATACACACATTTAAACACACGTCTTAGTCAGTGCAGCACACGCACAAATGCGGACAAACATAGCACCACTCGCAAAACAAAAAAACAACACGCCGACACACACTGAGATTGCTCTGTGAGATTTGACCTAGTCTATATGCTTCAGTGTTTAATCCTGTTATTTATTTATAAGCAGGTTATTTTGGTAGACAGATGTAGAACATCTTCATCCTCTCTCTGTCTCAACACAGTCACGCTATTACCTTACCTAGTCTCCTTCTAGCTTGTCTCCATGGCAACAACTCAGCCATCGGCCCGGATATTTTCCTTCCCCGTCCTCGGTTTTGGATCGGCGCAACCGGCTGCCTTTGCTGTGTCCCCCCCCCCCCCCGCTTTCATTAGGCTAACACCGTGTCTTCTCTTGGTTGTCTTCTCATTCCCAACAGAACTTTTTCAGAGACGCGTGGAACATATTTGATTTTGTTTCCGTCCTGGGAAGCATCACAGACATATTGGTCACAGAACTGGGGGTAAGTGCTTCGCAGTTTGGGGAGGTAAAATGACACCAGTTTTGTCGTGCAAAGTTCAACGTGAAATGATGGTCGGCAGACTAAAAAAAAAAAAAAAAATCAACCCAAATTAAAAGCTGAGATTGTGGTCAACACAGGCGCGGTTTTCATGTGGTGCCATTTTGTTTTCGACATCTCGCTCCTGAATTGTTCTTTTTCTGGATGTGGTGCCAGGTTTGGTCATTTGACCCAGTTTCCTTTAACACCCAGGATTCACCTCTCCAAAGTGTTCAAGGGCATCAGCCATATGTTTTTTGGGGGCTCACATTCCCCCGAAAAGTAAACAATGCCTCCATACAATCCTCTAGGGGGAATTTTGTCACTGAACAGTGAGTTCTGTTTTCTCCGTGTAGGCTATTTTACTTTATTAACTTTTGAAAAAGGCTTTGAGCCCCGAAAATATTGTCATGTTTACTTTTTACAAGGAAAGGCTGAATCACTTTTTAAAGATCGGGATGATAAATTTGCATGTTGAAAATACACTTTTTGGGTCCGCGGTGGTGTAGCGGTCTAAGCATCGGCTTTGTGTCGATGCAGTTGCCCACTGGGGACCGGGGTTCGCGCCCCGGTCTCGTCAGATCCGACTATGGCCGGACTCGATGAAGCAGCAATAATTGGCAACGCTGTCCCCGGGAGGGGGTCGGAATCAGCTTGTGTTCGTCACACAAATGCGTCTCTGTGTGTCGGAAAAAGCAGTGGTTCGGCCTGGATTCACCTCGCCACTTTCGTGACGAGGCGTCTCCTTTGAGACTGCTGGCCAGAGAAGTGCAGTTGGCGAACGCATGCAGTACGAGGGTGGGTGTTTGAACTACAATAGGGAACGATTGGCCACTAAATTGGGAGAAAAAACGGAAAAATCAGAAATAAATTTGTTTAAAAAAAAAAGAGAAGAAAATACACTTTTCACACTGCGTAGGTCTTCCTGCACAACCCTGCTCTATAGTTATCTTGTGAGCCTGGTTCTCTAGGGTTTAAAACCACTGACAGCCCTCCTTGTTGTTTTTTAACCTCCTTGTGCACATCATCACAATGTGTTGCCATTTGCATCACTGACATTTTCTGTCAAAATGACATCCAAATTATGAAGAATACAAGTCTTGAGATGATTTGAGGCTGATTTTTGATTTCTTTAAGGGAATTTGTTCATGCAGTTATATATTGAAACCAGGAATTTTATCTAATCGATACACATGGATAGAGAGGGATTATGCCGGAATATAGTCCCATCCAAAACATGTGAAATGACTCAATTAGGGCGCCCGGGTGGCGTAGCGGTCTATTCCATTGCCTACCAACACGGGGATCACCGGTTCGAATCCCCGTGTTACCTCTGGCTTTGTCGGGTGTCCCTACAGACACAATTGGCTGCGGGTAGGAAGCTGGATGTGGGTATGTGTCCTGGTTGCTGCACTAGTGCCTCCTCTGGTCGGTCTGGAGGGGGCCTGTTCAGGGGACTCCACATATATTGGAGGAGGCATGTGGTAGTCTGCAGCCCTCCCCGGATCGTCAGAGGGGGTGGAGCAGCGACCGGGATGGCTCAGAAGGGTGGGGTAATTGGCCAAGTACAATTGGGGAGAAAAGGGGAAAGATCCACAAAAAAAAAATGACTCAATGAAGAAAATATGAATGTTGCTTTTGGGTTTTCATGAGCTTATCGATAGTGTGGTGACTTTTACACTGGCAGTGTTGAATGTCAGCAGAAAATTAAATAGTATAAACAGATAACTGTAATGCTCACTGACAAGCATAGCGATAACACTAGCCAGACTGCAACACTAACCAGTCAGGGCCATGTGTATCTATGTGATATCTATATATGTGTATCTATACAATATAACTATATGATATATATATATATATATATATATATGTATGTGTATCTATATGATATATATAAACATATGTGTGTGTGTGTGTCTGTGTGTGTATATCTATATATGTATGTGGTATTGTCTTGGGCCTTGTGTGTGGGATTTCATACTAAAATACTATTTATCCATTTAGGAAAGACAATTTAATGAACGGTAAATTGCTTGACTGGGGCCATGACTTAAGTTACATTCAAAAATGATTTTGATATTTATGCCAGCAGTCACTATTGTCAGACTTTCTCTTTTTGTGATGAAACCCCAGTGTGTTTAATATGTGTGTGTGTGTCTGTCTGTCTGTGTCCATGCCTGTCAGTGGGCCTCAGTGTTAAACAGTGACTCATCTGCCCTTGTCGTTTTTGGGGAATAATTGTGTATCGGTGTGTCTGTTGGTGTTTCAGTAGACGTGTGCTAATCTTGATATCATGATATTTGCTCTAAGGTTTCAGTCCCTCCCTGTTGTTCCACATCATGCTGCATACTGTTTGCAGAGGCCAACTATTTCTGTTCTTGATGCTGGTGATCTGACAACAATTGATATGCTTCTTTAGCTTGATCTGAATTTATTTTTCTGATCACGCTGGAAAAGATGGTCAGTAGTGATGTCACAAGAATCCGTTATCGCAAACTTGTTTTACCCATAGCTCGTCTATCGTGGTGGATTTCCAAATGTTTTAAAATCAGCGACTCCGAACTGATACACGTTCGTCAAGACCATTTTGAATGAGGTTTTGAATAAAGGATCAACACCCGAGACAGCGTTTGAGAAATGATTTCATAAACAGCTGACGAGGGTCTATAGTGTAAGTAGGGAGGTAACAGTGGGGCTAACAGTCAAATGTTTGACTAGAATATACTGTAGCGAATTCAGGGGGCAGCTGGGAATCCGCCGCAGCCAGGATGGGCGACTGCACTAACCAGTCGAGTAAAGAGTCCGACCCGTTAGCCAAGGGCTAGCGAGTCTAGTCATCGGTGGTGGTTATACTACCTGCCTCCTTTGGGAAGCGCATCCCCGTGCTTCAGTATATCAGCTCCCTCACGCCTCTGGGCGCACACGCTTCCGATGGCCTCACGGTCTCACCATCCCACTTCTGACACCAATGTAGTGAATTCATGGGACAGCCGGGACCTGACCCCGGGTCACCCGCACCATGGGTGAGGGTAGTGTAACGACCACGGATGACTAGACTCGTTGGCCAGTTGGCTAATGGGTCAGACCCTTTAGTCGACTGGTTAACGTAGTCGCCTGTGCTGCGGGACTCCCCCATACTCGCTACAATACGTTACAATATTCTCTCACCGGCTTAATTTCAAACGAATGAAATAAAACTGAAGTCAGACTTTCTGGAAATCCTGATAATGTGTGGTGGACCTCTGGAGGTCCTTGGACCCTGCTTTCGGAGCCCACTGTGTTGTCTATGCTAACGCTTAAGTAGCTCATTAGCATGATAAGTATCAATATTTGATATGATGTGGTATAACTAACACCACGGAGGGGCTGAACTCGTGTAGGATCACTCACTGTTTAACTGTTGACTTGAACTTGTGTTTGACAGCCTGAAACAACACCATAATGATTCCGTCTTCCTCTTCTATCTTTTTACATGCTTTCTTTACACCTCTCTACTTTGTTGGCGCCCTACGCCCATCCCCCTTACTCTTCCTCTGATAAAATCCATCCAATCAAAATGCACTATGAAATCCTTCATCGTGTTCTCCATCCGTGATGCACCATGATGTGTGGTGGTGGTGGTGGTGATGATGCTATGATGATGATGCGTTTTCCCCCATGCCCCCTGCCCTCAAAAAAAAAAAAAAAAAAACACCCACTATCAACCCCCTCCTCCAACGTCTCTCACCCACTCACACTGTCCTGCAAATTAAAAAACAAAAAAACAAAAAACTCCCTCCCCATTCATCCTTCTACATCTACGCATATGTAGAATCTGGTTGGTTTGTAATTTATCTCTAAAAGCTTTCTGCTGCATCCTCATTGGTCAGTGCTTAAGCCCGCCCCCCCATGCCCAGTCGCAACTTGTGGACCCCCCCCCCCCCCCCGCTGACCCTGGTGCATGCGCTTCTTGGATGATAACCTTTGAACTCTTGGTGTATCTCAGGAGAGGTTTACTTTTACTCCAAACGCAACACACATATGTACACACATGCACAGTTCCAAACCCAACTGGAGTCGGGCTTGTGTTCTTATACATCATTTCACTTAGCTTTACAATTTGCACAGAAAATAAATTTTATCTATTCCCTCTGTCAGACAGACAGACAGTTAGATAGCTGGTCTGTTATCAAGTCTCTAGTGGATTTCCAAAATCAGTTTCCTGATAAATTGGCAAACCTTTTAGCAGGTTTATGTTGTGGGCTGAGGGTAGTTCTCCATTCTGCCAAGGCAAGTGAGAAAAGTATCTAAATTGTTTTCTCCCCTGTGTTTGTGACTTAAGAACGGGTGAAAAAAAACTTTTTCCCAGGATAATCTTATATTCCTTAAGGTTTTATCAAATAAAAACCTACTTTGACTTAATGTTTTTTCACCTGTTTTCACGGGTAAAAAAAAACCTTGTGGCTGAAATGAGTATTACAGCAGCAAACACTTAAAAAAGTTTCTGTCCATTATCCGAGCTGATTATCCGAGCTGCTTATCCTGCTCTCAGGGTCGCGGGAATGCTGGAGTCTATCCCAGCAGTGATTGGGCGGCAGGCGGGGGAGACACCCAGGACAGGTCACCAGGCCATTACAGGGCTGACACATTCACACCTAGGGACAATTTAGTATGGCCGATTATTCACCTGACCTACATGTCTTTGGGCTGTGGGAGAAAACCGGAGCACCTGGAGGAAACCCACGCAGACACATGCATACTCCACACAAGAGGATAACCCACCAAGGTTAGACAACCCCAGGGCTCGAAACCAGGACTTTTCTTGCTGTGATGCAACCGTGCTAATCACTGTGCCGCCTACTAAGAAAAATTATGACCAAAAAAGAGAAGAAATAAATTCACCTTCCAAAACCTTTTCACCTGTTTCACAGATGGGGAAAAAAGTAACTTGGGGAAAACGATCCCGGCAAAACCTTTTTTTCACCTGTTCTTAAGTCTTAAACACAGGAGAGAAAACAGTTTAGAGCAGACTCAGAAAATGGATCGCCGGAATTTTTATTTTTCTCTCACTTGCTTCTCGGGGCTTCCGTACTGCCAACATGCATCAAACACAAGGAAACTTTCCTTCACACACACGTAGCACAGTTAGATGAATGAGCCAGAGGTTATGACTCCGTGTGCTTGGCCAGTTCTTCCCTTACTGGTCTGCATGGAAGCTGCAAGTTGTGGAAGAGGATGCTGCCATGTCATGCCAAACAAAGCAAAGTCAAGTCAAGCCATGCAGCTAGCTGCCTGCACTGAGGCTGCTTGCCTGTATTTCCTTCCTTGTTTCCCTCCTCCTCATCCCTCCTTCCTCAGCCCTTGCTTGTCAACCACAGAATGCCAAGGCCTCACAAGGGAATCTGTCTTTAAATCTGATCCGTGGCAACACACTATAACAAAAATGTCTAAATGTACTGAGGATGATATTCAGCAGTCTGGCAGCAGTTTCCACAGTTTTCTGTGTCACCTGCATTTGCTTGTCCATCACTCGGCGTTGAAATGTCTTAACGCTAAAACATTCATAAAAAAACATGGCGGTTTAAACCTCCTGACATTAGTCATTCTTATTGGACTCGTCAGTGTGGAATTGGTGATGCTCACCCGTGTTTGGATGGGGTTTCATTCCAAAACAAAACAGCATGTCCACCCTGCGATAGGATGAAAATAATGTCAAAAATTGTTGATTGACAAAAAAACTAGTGCTATTATTTGTTTTGTAAAACAGATGGTAACTTTAAAAGGTAGTGTGGTTAGATTTAACAGGTCGTTGCTGGATCTGCTAATATGCTGCTGTGAATCCAGGTCACTACACTACTGTTCTTGGGGTTTCTTGTAACTTCAGCAAACTTTATTTATTGTAACGTTTCCCGGGGAAACTAGCAGGCGAGAACCCAAATGCATGACTCAGACAGGAAGGTTACAGTAACGCTCGGTTTAATAGTCAAAAGCAGGCAGGGGACATGTCTTCATACATGCTCAATAACCCAGGTAAGAAAATCAAAGAAAGGTGAATCAGTTCATCTGGATACAATGTTTATTGAGAGAGAAACGTTTTATCACTCATCTAAGTAGCCTCTTCAGTCTCAGCTGACTGCAGGTATCCCCGCCCTTATAAACAATACTACAGTGGCATAACGACCGAAACCAATGATCCGTTTCATATGCAAATAGGTGTGACCATTAACTAGCGTTTCACTGGCCATGTGGGGCCATATCTGAAAGAATTTTTTTTTATCCATTTACAGAACTGAATGAAAATCAGAAGCTTGACAACATACTGCTGAAGCTCATCCAAAATACTATCTATCCATCTATATATATATATATATATATATATATATTAGTATATATATATATATATATGGGGTATCTGCCGAAGACTGCTCGGTTCAGTCCTCAAGTTAAAAAATAACAAACAACGGGTGCTGCTTAACTTGCTGAAATGAATTCCCTTGTGATGGCGTTAGAGTGTGTGTGTGTGTGTGTGTGTGTGTGTGTGTGTGTGTGTGTGTGTGTGTGTGTGTGGGTGCGCGCGTGTGTGTATATGTGTGTGTTTGACATGCGTGTTGCACTGTGCCTCATCTTCTGTGGCCTGCTTATCCCCCAGAGATCAGTGCATTTGGTTCTTAAAAAATATATATATTGCTTTACCAGATTGGATGATGACCTTTAGATACTTTGAATTACGGTTTTCTTTCTCTCCCTCTCTCTCTAGTTCTCTGTTACTCACTTCTCTTTTATTTTGTTATAGACCTTTTTCCTGTCTATCGCTCATCCCTGTCTTTTTTTCTTTTTTTTTGTGTAAGTCAGTGCCGTTACGTTATCATTTCATTTTTGTTGGGTTTCAACCCCCATCCCTCTCTCTTTCTCTCCTATTATTCTGCCCAGTTTTTTTTTCTTTTCTTTTTTTTGTGTTTAGTCGAGGGAGGTTGCGATTGTGGTAGAATGAGTGAATTTGACTGAGTCCTCCTGTGCTGCAGAATAACTTCATCAACCTGAGCTTCCTGAGGCTGTTCAGAGCAGCTCGCCTCATCAAGCTGCTGAGACAGGGGGAGACCATCCGCATCCTCCTCTGGACCTTCATCCAGTCCTTCAAGGTGCGCACACTTTTGACCCGCCACAAACCGTCTTCAGAGAGACAGCGAAGATGCAGTAAAATAATTAATACAAGGTGTTTTTTGGTAGTAATAAGTGAAAAAATATGCCAATGGAAATAGTGGAAATTTTGCTTGTTGAGTCTTATATTAAGTGTAATGAGATATTTTATATTAATATAAGACACGGTCACCCTCCTTGAGCTATAAGGACTTGTTTTTCCATCTTGTTAACAAGTGTATTTGTATATTTACTAGTTCCATTGGCAGATTTTTTCACTTATTACTAGCAAAAAACACCTTGTTAATTATTTTATTTCTTATTTTTGAAGGGCCAGGGGTTCGTTCTCCGGTTTTGTTTTTCCTCCTCAGACAATGGATGCAAGCAAACCGAAATGGAGATATAGACCAAAATGTTTTTTACATACATGCAGAAGAACGGACACACAGATGCACATAAATAACTGCACACTCTCTTTGAATTGCTCCATGACCTCCCGTCCTTTATTTTGTATATTTCTATATTTTCTTATATAATTATTAACATATTGTGGCAGGATGAGGACAAACACAGGAGACGAAGGCGAGTTTGAACTTTATTCCTCAGTTCCAAAAACCAAACTGAAACAGGAACAACCCTGCATCAGAGAGCCCGGGACCGTAAACCACGCCCCCAGCTCACAGCCCTGCTGGGTGAGAGGCATAGCCCCTAGTGTCCGCCACACAGCCCCCCCCCCCCCCCGAACACCCAGAAGGGACTCCTTGAAAGAAAATCAGTTTCTCACTTGAGGCTTAAGCAGCCTGTCATAACGGCTGCGCCGTCCCTCAGCCAAAACAGTAGGTGAAACACAGTCCAATGCCGGCTGAGAAGCAGAATGCTGAACCCGTGAAGACACTGCCAGGGTCCTGGAAGGAGGGCGACCCCGTTGGGGAACCTGGGCCGGAAACACAACTTCGCCTGCCACCCTGTGCGCCGGTTTAAGCCTATCAAGCGTGACACGCTCCCTAAGCCCACCCATATCCAGCACAAAACCCTTAGGACCCGTCTCAAGAACCCGAAATGGGCCATCGTATGGGGGTTGGAGGGGCGAGAGGTGAGCATCATGTCGTACAAAAACAAAACGAGCCGACATGAGCTCCGCAGGCATGAACGACCCCGGAAAACAGTGGTGAACGGGGCCTGGAACCCGAGTGCTGTCGGACAAAAAAGGATAAACAGCCGGACGGGGTCGAGGAGTGGAACTTCAATGCAAAAATTCCCCAGGGACGCGGAGCGGCTGAACGAGCACCAGCTCAGCGGGCGAAGCGTCGAGGTCCTCCTTAGGAGCCGAACGCAACCCGAGCATAACCCAAGGTAAACGATCCACCCAGTTACCATCCGAGAGCCGTTAGCCTGAGGGTGATACGCGGTAGTGCGGTGTACCTGCACACCCAAGGATCGCGCAAGTGCCGACCAGAGCTCTGACACGAACTGGGGGCCCCTGTCTGAGGTGATATCTGACGGAGTACCGAAACAGGCGCCCAGGAGGAAAGAAACGCGCGTGCAATGTCCGAGGATGTTGTGGAGGACAGAGGGACAGCCTCTGGCCACCTGGTGGTCCGATCTACCATTGTAAGCAGGTGCGTAAAACCCTGTGAAGAAGGTAGAGGGCCACATGCACGTGGTCGAAACGTCTGGCCGGGATCGGAAACAGTTCAAAGGGCGACTTAGTGTGCTGTTGGACCTTAGCGCACTGGCACGCCACACATGCAGCCGCCCACCCCTTGACGTTCTTGCGGAGGCCAGGCCAGACGAACTTGGAACCGACCAAGTTCACCGACGCCCGAACTCCAGGGTGCGAGAGGGAGTGAATCGATTCGAAAACTCGACAGCGCCAGGCCACTGGAACAACGGGGCGGGGGCGGCCGGTGGAGACATCGCAGAGGAGGGCAGGACTGCCTTCCTGCATCACAGCATCCCCTAGTTTGAGGCCGGTACGTGTTGACCTAAGGGCAAGGACGTCCGGGTCGCTGGGCTGGTCGGCAGCCATAGCGGAGAAATCCACACCGAGGTGCACAGGACACACAAGCACACGCGACAGATAATCAGCAACAGGGTTGGACTTCCCGGCCACATGCTGAATGTCCGTTGTGAACTCGGAGATGGCCCCAGGTGGCGCTGCTGACGAGCAGACCACAGCTCAGTCACCTTGGACGTGGTGAAAGTCCGCGGTTTATGATCCACATAAGCTGTGAATGAGCGACCCTCCAGCAGGAAGCGGAAATGCCGGGTTGCAAGGTGCAGTGCCAGCAACTGCCGGTCAAAAACGCTGTACTTGCGCTCGCTATCTCGCAGTTTGTACTTGCACTCGGTATCTCGCAGTTTGCAGCTAAAAAATGCGAGTGGCTGCCACGCATTCGCCACACGCTGTTCAACCACAGCCCCCACGGCTATGTCAGACACGTTGGTTGTTAAAGCTATGGACGCCATGGGTGTGGGATGGGCGTGGAGGGCAGCGTTAGCCAGGTCGCACTTAGCTCCGTCAAAGGCCTGGACCCGTTCGGGAGTCCAGTCGACTGGGTCGTTAGCCTTCTTAAGCCGCAGGGCTTCGTAAAGTGGCTGAAGGAGGTGGGCAGTGCGAGGGAGGAAACGGTTATAGAAATTCACCATGCCCAGGAATTCCTGCAATGCCTTAACAGAGACTGGGCGGGGAAATTCCTCCACCACTTGCACCTTAGAAGGCAACGGGACTGCGCCTTGCGGCGAAATGCGGTGACCCAAGAAGTCAATCACCGGCAGTCCAAACTGACACTTGGCCGGGTTGACTATCAGGCCTTGTTTGTCCAGGTGACGGAAAACCTGTTTCAGGTGCGCCAGGTGCTCTTCAGCTGACGGACTGGCCACTAATATGTCGTCGAGATAAACGAACACGAAAGCAAGGTCACGCAACGCCGAGTCCATCAGCCTCTGAAAGGTTTGCGCTGCCCCCTTCAAGCCAAAAGGGATGCGCATGAACTCAGAAAGCCCAAACGGGGTGATCACTGCGGTCTTGGGCACGTCCTCTGCGCACACGGGAACCTGATGATAGCCGCGCACCAGGTCCACCTTAAAGAAAATAGTGGTACCTGCCAGGCGTATGGAAAAGTCCTGTATGTGTGGGATGGGATAGCGGTCATTGGCGGTGGCGTTGTTCAGGCGGCAAAAGTCGCCGCATGGCTGCCACGACCCATCCGCCTTGGGCACCATGTGAAGCGGCGAGGCCCACGGGCTGTTGGAACGCCTCCGTATACCCAGACGCTCCATGATGGCGAACTCCTCCTTAGCTGTAGCCAATTTTACTGCGTCGAGGCGCACACGCGAAAACTGGCGGTCCCAGAGTGGGAATGAAATGTTCTACCCCGTGTTTAGTAACCGCGGTGGACAAGGCAGGCGTAGTCACCGATGGAAAATCCGCCAGCAAACGTTGAAAAACATCACCTGATGCTAAAAAGTTAGCGTGTGTTAACGGCCCGGCTCCCCCTGTCTCGCATGGAACAGTGGCGAAAGACACAGCATCAATTAAACGGCGGTTTGCAACATCAACCAGCAGACCATTAGCACACAGAAAATCCGTGCCGATAATAGGAACAGTAATGGCGGCCACTACAAAGTCCCACTCAAAATGGCGCCCGTGGAAGCAAACAGTCACCAACCTTGTGCCAAACGTTGCAATGGACGAACCGTTAGCTGCACTCAACTGTGGGCCGCCGCCTTCAGCTGACATGTCTGTGCCAGCTGGAGGGAGTAGGCTCTTTTGCGAGCCGGAGTCCACCAGAAACCGTCTTCCTGACATTGAGTCCTTAATGAAGAGCAGCTCACTACGTCCGCCAGCGCCCACAGCTACTACTGAGCGCTGGCCCTGGAGTTTCCCGCCGTCTCAAACGTGCACGGAAGGACACAGCGCCTCGCCTTGCCGCCGAACCGCTGGTGGAAGAAACAGAGGCCGCTCCCGCGCCGTCTCTGGGCAGTCACTCCAGCCACCACTGCCGGGTCCGCGTCCTCCGACGCCGGCTGCAGAGGTTCCGATGCCACACTCTGCACAGAGAACCGTCTGGTAGCCAGCAGGACCCGATCGGCCTCCTCAGCCAAACCTCGGCAGTCACCAGCGGCCAGACACGGGGAGTTAGCCAAAGCCTCGTGCACAGGAGACGGGAGCTGGCGCAGGAAAACGTGCGGGAAAAGGAACCCACCTTCGTCTGAGCCTAGCAGCGACAGCATATTGTCCGTGAGATCCACAGCCGTCCCGTCGCCCAAACCGGATAGGGAAAGGATCCTATCTGCCCTCTCTGCGGCAGATAGGCTGTACCTCCGGAGTAGAAGATGTTTGAGGGCCACGTATTTATCGTGTTGCGGGGGGGCGCGCAACAGCTGCATGGCCCGGCGTGTGGACTGCTGGTCAAGCGCAGCAACGACCAAATAGCATCTGGAGTCGTCCGCGGAGATTCCACGCAGGTGGAACAGCGCCTCAACATGCTGGAACCACGAGGCCGGGTCGCTCTGCCAGAACTTTGGGAGCTTCACAGCCGCGGCGAGAACGGCCGGCTGTGAGAGTTGGGGCGGCGTGGCCGAAGTGGATTCACACACATCTTCTGCTCCAAACATGTTCAATTCGGGGTCACCACTGTGGCAGGATGAGGAAAAACACAGAAGACGAAGGCGAGTTTGAACTTTATTCCTCAGCTCCAAAAACCAAACTGAAACAGGAACAACCTTGCACCAGAGAGCCCGGGAACGTAAACCACGCCCCCAGCTCACAGCCCTGCTGGGTGAGAGGCATAGCCCCTAGTGTCTGCCACAATATAATTATTTATATATTTGTATATACTTATATTATATAAATATACTTGATATATTTATATAATATATTTTTATATATATATATGTACTTGATATATTTATATAATTATTTACATATTATATATTTTATATACGTATATATAATTTATATTTTATAAATATATATGTATATTTATATTTGTATATTTTCAAATATATTTTTGTGCATACAGACATCTAACAGTCACTTGAGTTTGAGACCGTGATATCGCCACATACAGTACAAGCACACATGTACTGTGTTGTGGTATGTCCACATATATCTACAAACAAACCTTGAGTAAAGCTCTGATGAAGGCCACTAGGCCACAACCGTAGCGTGTCGACAGGGTAGCCAAAAGGAGTTGGTGAAATTGAGGATTTTTCCTACACCTCAAGTTTTTTATGAGTGCAACCTATGACCTGTGGGTATTGCACTTTGGATATGTATAAACGTTTGGTTAGCAACACAAAAAACGAAAATTTTGAGGAAGTGCGTCCAACCATTTACCGAGTAAACCTTGAGTAAGATTTGTGTTATTCTCCCTCGCCATTCTAGGCTCTGCCATACGTATGTCTGCTCATCGCCATGCTCTTCTTCATCTACGCCATCATCGGCATGCAGGTGAGTTCTCCCAGCCATCAGCTTTTACCCCCTCGTATTTTCCTATCGTTTGGAGTCAGAGATGGGTAGCAGAATCTTTTAAATGGTTTTTAAATACATTTAATTTTAAATTACATTTTAATCTAAAATTAAATTACATTTTAATTTAATTAAATTTTAAAAATTAAAATTACATTTTAAATTTTAAATTGCAATTTTAGATTAAATTTTAAATAAATTGTGAAATTGATTCAGTATTGAACAAACTAGCATGAGCCAACTGCTGCACACCAAGCTGCAAACTTCACCAGATCACATCAAATAAAAGAGCTCTTTTTTAGCACCAACAGACTTGTTGGATCCTATTTTCAGGAATCAAAGCTTGCAGCACAAAACACAGTCAACTTCGTAGTGTGCTGGGCGTCCAGGTGGCGTAGCGGTCTATTCCGTTGCCTACCAACACGGCAATCGGCGGTTCGAATCCCCCTGTTACCTCCGGCTTGGTCGGGCGTCCCCACAGACTCAATTGGCCGTGTCTGCTGACGGGGAGCCGGATGTGGGTATGTGTCCCTGGTCGCTGCACCAGCGCCTCCTGTGGTCAGTCGGGGCCCCTGTTCAGGGGGGAGGGGGAACAGGGGGGAATAGCGTGATCCTCCCACGCGCTACGTCCCCCTGGTGAAACTCCTCACTGTCAGGTGAAAAGAAGCGGCTGGCGACTCCACATGTATGGGAGGAGGCATGTGGTAGTCTGCAGCCCTCCCCGGATTGGGGGGGGTGGAGCAGTGAACGGGGCGGCTCAGAAGAGTGGGGTAAGTGCAGAATTGCCTGGAAAAAGTGAACTTACTAGTCAGACACGACAGTACACAACTCGAAAATATGGGTTTTCATGGCAAAACTATCTTGTCAAACAACCAAACAAACAACAACTCAGTTTTGATTTGGTAGTTTATAGACCACTTCACCGACACAAGTCCACGTTTTGCACCGTGCGCCTGTGTGAAAATAGGGCTCATAATATTCTGAGTGTCCGAAAACAACTTCCATTATGAAAAGACTGTCCCACCACAGTCAGTGATAGACCTTTTTTACATTTTCTTTTGTGCGCTTCTGTCCAACTCGGTCATGCTTCCACTGTTATTTCCTGCAGCAACTCACTGCTCAGGACTTGACGGCAAGACTTCTGCTCAGGTGTAGAAATCGACTGATAGCTGTATAATTATATAATACAATGCATTATAATATAATATGATAATATTAATGTATAATTAAACAGCTGATAACTCGGCTAAGCCTCCACCGTGGAAATGGACATAACCCTGGAAATGACATAATCGTCAGTGGTTGAAAGAGGAGGGACACGCTGAACTGTACAGTGTGTTGGTCTAGGTTGGTACTGCTGAACTGAGTGAGAACTGAGAAACTGGAAATGCAGTATTTTCACGACAGCTGATCCTGGAAAGGAATGAAGATGGATGAGAGTTTAAGACCAACACAACCAATGCCCGAAAAGTGCCTTTTACACAAGCCAAGAACAGCAAACCCCTGCTTACATATTGTAGTTTCTACTCTGCATTCCTAAAGAAATGCATTTATGTTGTGTGTGTGTGTGTGTGTGTGTGTGTGTGTGTGTGTGTGTGTGTGTGTGTGTGTGTGTGTGTGTGTGTGTGTGTGTGTGTGTGTGTAGTTGTTTGGAAACCTGGCATTAGATGAGGAAGGAGAGAGTGCCATCAACGAGCATAACAACTTTCGAACCTTCATCATGGCCCTCATGCTGTTGTTCAGGTGAGTCCTCTCTCTCACTCTCTCTCTCTCTCTCTCTCTCTCTCTCTCCATGTCCTACTGCTGTTGTACCATCTTCTCTCTTTTTCTGAATCTGTACTGCCCCTGTCCCTGTCTCTGCCTCTCCGTCTCGTTGTCTCCCTGTGGCGTCTTACAGTCTTCTCACACCATGTGTGTGAGGTCGTGGCTAGGGTTGGAAATGAGCGCTTTGTCAAACCATTTGTGCTGCAGCTACAACAAAAATAACAGTCAGATGTGCACGGTGTTTTAAACTGGGTTGACGAACTCTTTTCAGCTCCCAGCTCAACTCCCTCTAGTCTAGCAAATAAAACAAACACACACACACACACAAACACACACAATATGTGTGTGTGTTTGGTCGCTGTCCAACCGAAATTAGGGGCGTGACGCTGGGCAACGTAACTGTATGATTCTTCGTGGAAAAAAACATTAGCAGCTGATGAGTGCGAGATGCAGGAAACAGGCCTGTACTGCTATGCATTAAAATCTTTTTTCCTGTATCCGTGTTGAGATATACTCACACACATATCATTTCGTTCAGTATCAATCAAATAGTATATATATATAATATAAATCAAAGGAAGACAGGCAAGATTGAGATGGTTTGGACATGTGTGGAGGAGAGATGCTGGGTATACTGGGAGAAGGATGCTGAATATGGAGCTGCCAGGGAAGAGGAGAAGAGGAAGGCCAAAGAGGAGGTTTATGGATGTGGTGAGGGAGGACGTGCAGATGGCTGGTGTGGCAGAGGACAGGAAGAGATGGAAACGGATGATCCGCTGTGGTGACCCCTAACGGGAGCAGCCAAAAGTAGTAGTAGTAGTAGACTCAGTATATATGAATTATTTTTCAGTATGAATATTATTATGCATTCACTGTATAAATATAAATCATTCATCATATACATAGGTCAAAGAACATCGTCTATCAAATGTTCATTCCATATATTCAATATATATCAATGGTCATTCCATATATATATATATATATATATATATATATATACACACACACACACACAAACCACACACATTCCAACGTGTGGGCAGTTGAGAGTATTTTAAGTCTGTGTCCATATTTATGTGTGTGCACTGATTCTCCAACGTTACCCCCTCTGCTTTCCCCTCCCGGCAGGAGCGCCACAGGTGAAGCGTGGCATGACATCATGCTGGCGTGCCTGGGCGGTAAGGAATGTGACCCGGACTCCGGGAACACGGACCCCGAGTGCGGCAGCACCTTTGCCTACACTTACTTTGTTTCCTTCATCTTCCTCTGTTCTTTCCTGGTGAGGAAATAAAAAGATGCAGAATCTCCCTTTAACCTGTTCAAGTCCCCACCTGGGCCATACTAAGTTTCGACAGAAATTTCGCCGAGCGGCGTTTCAGCACACGGCACAACTTAGACGAAGGTCTTCACGGTTAACTGTGACAAGTGGGCGAGGAAGCAAAACTTTCAAAAGCGGGACACGGAGAGTGTCTCCGTGGTCCAGAACTCCAGATAGATTTATTTATGTTTTTTTCTGCTTTACGGCCTAAATGAGGGCCCCCTGGGCTCCGACATGACCCGCACACAGAGCTCATGCTGGCTGTGTCGTCATTACATCACTTTCTACATGGCGGCTGATTCTGTTAAACACGACCACACTGACTCAGGATCAGACCGCGCTGCAACATCCAAGGTGTGAGTCAGGCCAACGACATTTGTTGTGTGTCTTCCCTTCTCTCACCAAATTTTCCTGTCAACTAAAGCAAAAAGTGCCCCCCCAAAAAAACCCCAAAAAGTGCCCCCCCCCCAAAAAAAATAAAAAGCTTTATTTGATTTTTTTTGTGGTGATATTTTTAATGCGTGGTGCTTCTTATTATTTTATTTGATTAGAACTTAACCTCCTTTAATGGACTGGTAAGCGCTTTGTCGAGTTATTCTTTTAAGGGGCATCCGGGTGTCGTAGCGGTCTATTCCATTGCCTACCAACATGGGGATCGCCGGTTCGAGTCCCCGCGTTACCTCCAGCTCGGTCGTGCGTCCCTACAGACACAATTGGCAGTGTCTGCAGGTGGGAAGCCGGGGGTGGGTGTGTGTCCCGGTCGCTGCACTAGCGCCTCCTCTGGTCGGTCGGGGCGCCTGTTCGGAGGAGGAACTGGGTGGAATAGCCCGATCCTCCCACGCGCTACATCCCTCTGGTGAAACTCCTGACCGTCAGGTGAAAAGAAGCAGCTGGCGACACCACATGTAACGGTAGAGGGGGTGGAGCAGCGACCGGGGCGGCTCGGAAGAGTGGGGTAATTGTCCAAGTAAATTGGGGAGAAAAGGGGAGATAACCCCCCCCAAAAAAAAAGACTGTATGACATACTTAGAACAAGTTCGACATGCTTAATATTTTGGGTTGCGTTCTAATGTGTATACACTGCACTTCCTGTACATACCATAATATGTTTATGCCCTGACAATTAGTCGAGGCCTGAGGTGAAGACCTGTAGTGAGAGTGTGTGTGTCTTTAACTGGTCCAGATGCTGAATTTGTTTGTGGCTGTCATCATGGACAACTTTGAGTACCTGACCAGGGACTCCTCCATCCTGGGGCCACATCACCTGGACGAGTATGTAAGAATATGGGCTGAATACGACCCTGCAGCCTGGTGAGTGGCACGCACACACACACACACACACACACTGATAGAAACACATAAACACACATACAAACACACACAAACACAAGTATGAACACACATTTGCACACATTCATGTTAACAGGCACCCACACACAGCAACAATATCATGTCTGTGAACACACACACACAGTTAGACAACTTCAGAAGTAGCACACAGTGACACGATGACATGCCACAGTAATGTAGTTTTAAATGCTTTATCTGTTGCGTACACACTAGAAGACACTGTTGTGAATCTTTCATTGAATGTAAAACAATTCTAACCCTTGAATTTCTCTCCCACTCACACCGGGGAAACGTGCCACATGTGTTTTGTTCCCAGCCAGGAAGTGTTGAGGTCCATGTGGAGACTGACACAGTTCAGCCTGGTGTTGCTCACACTAGACTGTCACTGTGGAGTTACCCAGCATCCCTGTCTCTCTCTCTCTCTCGCTCTGTCTCTCTGTCTCTCTCTCTCTCACACACACACACACACACACTCGCTCTCTCTCACTGTCACACACACACTCGCTTTCTCACTCGCTGTCTCTCTCGCTCTGTCTCTCTGTCTCTCTCTCTCTCACACACACACACACACACACACACACACACACTTGCTCTCTTTCTCTCTCACTGTCACACACACACTCGCTTTCTCACTCGCTCTCACTCTCTCTCTCACACACACTCTTTCTCTCTCACTCGCTCACTTTCTCTCACACACACTCGCTCTTTCTCACTCTCTCTCACTTTCTCTCACACACACTCGCTCTTTCTCACTCTCTCTCACTCTCTCACACACACTCGCTCTCTTTCTCTCACTCTCACACACACTCACTCTCTCTCACTCTCTCTCACTTTCTCTCACACACACTCGCTCTTTCTCACTCTCACACACACACTCGCTCTTTCTCACTCTCTCTCACTCTCACACACACTCGCTCTTTCTCACTCTCTCACACACACTCGCTCTTTCTCATTCTCTCTCACTCTCTCTCTTTCTCACTCTCTCTCACTCTCTCACACACACTCGCTCTTTCTCACACACACTCTTTCTCTCTCACTCTCTTACACACACACTTGCTCTCTTTCTCACTCTCTCACCCACTGTCGCTCTCTCTCACACACCCGCTCTCTCTCTATCTCTCTCTCTCTATCTCTCTCTCTCTCTCTCTGTCTCCATCTTCTGTTTCATATAAAACTGCTTCATGGTTGTAAGTTGTAACATGACTAGAAACCTCCCTCTTCTCCTCTCCCTCCCAGTGATTTGTGTGTGTGTGTGTGTGTGTGTGTGAGAGAGAGAGAGAGAGAGAGAGACCTAGAGCTGGGCAATACATCAATAAGATACAGAAATTGTGATATGAAACTAGATATCGTCTGGGATTGTGATGGTGATATAACTCAGATGCTGTCATTCCCTGGTCTTAAAGGCTGCCCCGCAGTGAAGTGATGACATTTTCGGAACTTACTAGATTGTTTTAGCTGAGTGAAATGGAGTGACTTCCTCTACCTGACTAGTCATCATATGTCCACGTTACTAATGATCATTTCTCAGACCTCTCTTGCATGTAAATATCTTATGAAACACCAGTACCAATAATCATTCCCAAATTTTCACGTTTTCGATATCGAGGTATTAAGTCATAAAACATCATGATATGAGGGGCGTCCAGGTGGCATAGCGGTCTATTCCGTTGCCTACCAACACGGGGATCACCAGTTCGAATCCCCGTGTTACCTCCGGCTTGGTCGGGCGTCCCCTACAGACACAATTGGCCGTGTCTGCGGGTGGGAAGCCGGATGCGGGTATGTGTCCTGGTCGCTGCACTGGCGCCCCCCTCTGGTCGTTCGGGGGGGAGGATAGCGTGATCCTCCCACGCGCTACATCCCCCCGGTGAAACTCCTCACTGTCGGGTGAAAAGAAGCGGCTGACGACCCCACATGTATCGGAGGAGGCATGTGGTAGTCTGCAGCCCTCCCCGGATCAGCAGAGGGGGTGGAGCAGCGGCCGGGACGGCTCGGAAGAGTGGGGATGGGTACAATTGGGGGGAAGGGGGGGGACCCGGGGGGGACCCTCTCCCTCCCCCTCCCCCCCCCCCAAAAAAAATCATATTTAATTTTGTCGATATCGCCCAGCCCTAGTTGTGACCTGGCTGTGCCTCTTACTCTTCTTCCTCTCTTCTTCTACCGTATCCTCATCCTCTTCTCCCGTCTCCTCTGTGTTCTTCCTTGACCTCTACTTCTCTGACGTTCCCTTTCTTCTCTCAAAATTTTCCTCCCGCTTAATTTTCTTCCTCTGCACCCCTCTCTCTCTCTCTCTCTCTCTCTCTCTCTCTCTCTCTGTGTCTGTATTCTCTGTGTCCCCGCTACCTAACCTTGCCCTCCCTTGTATTTTTCTTGCAGCGGGCGCATACATTATAAGGATATGTACAGTTTATTGCGAGTAATCTCCCCTCCCCTGGGCCTTGGCAAGAAATGCCCACATAGGGTGGCCTGCAAGGTTTGGACCCAACCCCTAAAACACAACCTTAAACGCAACCTGCTCGCCTTTAAGAAACTGGAATGAATGTCGCTCTTCTTCTCTCCTTTTTTTTTTATATATATAGATTCATTTATACTTCAGTCTTGTTTTCTTCTTCTCTGGTTTCTGTTTGGATTTGCATTTTTTTTAATTTTTTTTTTTTATCTCATTTCACCATCGAGCCACATTTTGTTAGGTTTTCTCTTGTATATGCATTCTGATATGAGAATGAGAATGTTTGGGGCAATGCAGAGATGCACACACGCACAAACTGTCGTACACCCTCCACACACACGCACACACACGCACACACACGCAACCTGTGGCGGCGTGTGAAGCATGAGGTGGTGCACTGCACTCGCTATTTATTGTCTTCTTACTTGGTTGCTAGAAGAAAAAAAGACACGGACCTGTCCACCTTGTTTTTAACACCTGTATGATAAAGCAGACTGCAGACTCGGGTCGGCCACGATTGTTTTGTTCTGCCCGCCATCCACTTTTGCCGGGGCAGAATACGATCCGGCCATGTGCGTTGTTCTTGTACAGGGTGGAGGTCGGGAATGGTTGGGGGTTGCTTTCGGCCAGAGTCACCCTTCTCAGATGGTTTGGCCACACTTTCGGGCGTCCGGGTGGTGTGGCGGTCTTTTCCATTGCCTGCCGACATGGGGGACCGCTGGTTCGAATCCCCGTGTTACCTCCGGCTTGGTCGGGCGTCCCTACGGACACGATTGGCTGTGTCTGCGGGTGGGAAGCCGGGTGCAGGTATGTGTCCCGGTCGCTGCACTGGCGCCTCATCTGGTCGGTCGGGGCGCCTGTTCAGGGGGAGAGGGGGAACTGGGGGGAATAGCGTGATCCTCCCACGCGCTACATCCCCCTGGTGAAACTCCTCACTGTCAGGTGAAAAGAAGCGGTTGGCGACTCCACATGTATGGGAGGAGACGTGGTAGTCTGCAGCCCTCCCCGGATCGGCAGAGAGGGTGGAACAGCGACCAGGACGGCTCGGAAGACTGGGGTAATTGGCCTGATACAATTTGGGAGAAAAAGGGGGGGGGGGGGATTTTGTGTAATAAGGTTAACATCATGCCAAGTTTTCAAGAAGCTTGTTTATTCCTCCTTCTTTATAACTGTTTAAAACAAAGGGGCGTGGCCAAACCCCTCTGTTAGTGACTCTGGCTTACTGGGACCAGAGTGTGTGTGTGTGTGTGTTTGTGTGTGTGTGTGTGTGTGTTTGTGTGTGTGTGTCCATGCGTGCACATGTGTGTGAGTGAGTGTGTGTGCACGTGAGGGTGTGCATGCACGCACACGTGCACGTGTGTGAGTGTGCGTGTACCTGACCCTACATTGTCGGGGTGGGGGAAGCCATTAAGACGTAATGTGGCTCTGTGTCCACTGGGCACCTCTCCGTTAGCTTAGCAGCGCTAAAACAGACGCTTGTTTGCCGTTTTAAAGACCGGCGCTCTTTCGCGCGCAAGCTCAAGCACTCCAGAAGTCGGCGGGCGCCGAGCACCGGAAGCTCGCCGTAGGCTGGGACCGCCCAGCAGAAACGGCACCGCTTGGTGCCGCATTGAGAGGTTCTCGGTGGACTGTGCCAGAGTAACGGACTGCATTGACTTGTCGTCGTGACTCACCCCCGACTCACCCCCCCACGCATCTCTGCAGCGGTGCTCTCCCTTGCCTGCTGGAAGCCCCGCTGCCAGTTCTATCCGAGCGGCGGAAGAGGGCGAATCCGCTGGAAAAGCCCAAATCTCCTTTTCACCTCGCATAGAACGGTGTCTCAGCTGACGACTAACTACAACCGAATAACAACACCTCCCCCCTCCTCTCTGACGCCCCCCCCCCGCCTCGTAATTAACAACATGCCAAACTAGAACTGAGCCACTTACACCCTCCCCTCCTCTTGCCCTCTTTGTCTCTCTCTCTCTGTCCTTATCTCTTACCTCATGTATCCACAGCGGTCAAAACAATAACCTCTGTCTACCTGTTGTCCCCCTGTTTCTTTTCCTCTGTCGGTTTCTTTCCTTCACCTCCTCTCGTGTCTCCCCCCCGTCGCACCTCTGTCTATATGTCTAACCCCCGACCCCACCCCCCTTCTCTGCCCCCGTGTTCCTCCTGTCTCCACGTTGTCCACCTCCGTTTGTCTGTCCTGAGTGTGTGTGTGTGTGTGTACTTGTTTGCATGTGTGTGTGTGTGATTGTGTTCATGTGTGTGTGTGTGTGTGTGTGTGTGTGTGCGGCCACCCCAGCGGCAGGATCAGTTACACAGACATGTATCAGATGCTAAGGCACATGTGTCCGCCGCTAGGCCTCGGGAAAAGGTGTCCCGCCCGGGTCGCCTATAAGGTAGACTCGTCCCCTTGCTCCTCCTTCCCCCTCCCCCTCCTTTCCTTCCCTTTTCCTCCTCTCATCCTCATCCCCCTCCGTTCTTTGGCCTCCCCATCGCCGGGGCAGGTAACCGCACCGCCCATCTGGTGCCGCAAGGAAGTTTCTTCCCTCACCCCTCACCCTGACTCTCCCTCCCTCGCCCACCACCCCCGACTCCCTCCTACCCCCCCACCCCCATCCCTGCCCCCAGCAGTGTGTCCTACCTATCGTCTGTTAGTGGTGGTTGTAGTGGTGGTGCTGAGCGCTGTTCTCTCCCTCTCTCTCTATCATTCTCTCTCTCTTTCTCTCCCCCCTCCTCGACCGCGGGGAGGGGGGGATGGCTTCGTGTTGGAGTGAAGTGATAGTGAAGTGATAGTCAGTTTTTTTTTCCTATCCATTTATTTTTCGTATTTCTCTTTGGTCAAGCCTCAGGAGTAAGGGAACGGAGGGATGTTTTGCCGGTCCTTCTGCAACCTGCACGGACGCACATGCAGCAATGCACCTAAAAGCACACATAGCCCCAACTGTCCACCTCCACCTTGCGCTGCCCTGGGTCACTGTACAGTAGCCCCTCCACCCGCTTGTATTGTGAAGCAGTAACCGCAAACTATTGAAATGTACAACAACAAATCCGGGGTGTCGTCCCCCCTGCCGCCCAATGGCTGCTGGGACACTCCAGCATCCCCCGCGACCCTGAGAGAGGATGATTATCTGCCCCTCAAAATGACAGCAACACCGCGGATGCCCGGGGCAGCCAACATGTATTTAAATCATTCAGGACCACATACAGAAGTATGGATCCTAAAAGCCAAAACTCACCCATTAAATTGAGACTTTGCTCCAAAACAGAAATAAAAGAAGAAGGACAAAAAAATCACAAAACAATCTGAAGCACACTTGTCAACGAACGCGTCTACCCGCTACCGATGCGTCGGTGTTGCTTACAGTGACCCAGACATGAGATGCTTACGATGCGGGTACAGAAGGATTGGCAAGAGTGTGAATCTTCAGACCTCTGTCTCTGTTATTCCTGTGGATGACTCCTTAGCGCACACACCCCCAGCGCACAAACACACACACAATTCAATAAAATGGGCAGGTAAAGTTGTGGCCCTGGTGCTTTCTTCTTCCAAGATGCTTTTTTTCATACACGAAGACTCATTTGAAATTCTTAATTCTTTGGTTTCTTGGCGACCACGTGTGCCGTGGAGCGGTGCAAAGACTTTGGTCGAGCTCTTTGCTCGATTTTATCTTCTTCTTTTTTTTTGTCTCGTCGTCCCATCTTTTCCGCCACCTCTCCTCACTTTGCCCGTTCAGTTCTAGTCTGTCCCCCCACCCCACCCCCCACAGTCTGCCTCTCTAAATTCCCCTTTTTGGGTTTCCCCCTCTGTCGCTGCTTCTCTCATCCCTGCCATCTTTCCTCAGGTTTGCTCATCTTTTGTTTTTCATCACGACTACCCTTGTCTCCCATTTGTTTCTTTTTTATTTCCTCTACTCTCACTACTACTACTGCTACTACTACTGCTACTTTTAGCTGCTCCCGTTAGGGGTCGCCACAGCGATCATCCGTTTCCATCTCTTCCTGTTCTCTGCATCTTCCTCTGTCACACCAGCCACCTGCATGTCCTCCCTCACCACATCCATAAACCTCCTCTTTGGCCTTCCTCTTCTCCTCTTCCCTGGCTGCTCCATATTCAGCATCCTTCTCCCAATATACCCAGCATCTCTCCTCCACACATGTCCAAACCTTATCAATCTTGCCTCTCTTGCTTTGTCTCCAAACAGTCCAACCTGAGCTGTCCCTCTAATATACTAAGCTAATCCTGTCCTTCTTCGTCACTCCCAATGAAAATCTTATCATCTTCATCTCTGCCACCTCCAGATCCGCCTCCTGTCTTTTCGTCAGTGCCACTGTCTCCAAACCATACAACATAGCTGGTCTCACAACCATCTTGTAAACCTTCCCTTTAACACTTGCTGGTACCCTTCTGTCGCAAATCACTCCTGACACTCTTCCCCACCCACTCCACCCTGCCTGCACTCTCTTCTTCACCTCTCTTCTGCACTCCCCATTACTTTGTACAGTTGACCCCAAGTATTTAAAGTCATACGCCTTCGTCACCTCTACTCCTTGCATCCTCACCATTCCACTGTCCTCCCTCTCATTCACGCATAGGTATTCCATCTTGCTCCTACTGACTTTCATTCCTCTTCTCTCCAGTGCATACCTCCACCTCTCCAGGCTCTCCTGAACCTGCACCCTACTCTCACTATAGATCACAATGTCATCTGCAAACATCATAATCTACGGAGACTCCTGCCTAATCTCATCCGTCACCCTGTCCATACCATTGCAAACAAGAAAATTTTTTTCTACTCTCACTCTTCTCTCATTTTCCCCATTTTCTATCTCGTTCCCTCTCTCTGTTTCTCTCCATTTCCTCACTCCCCGGCTCTTGTCACTGCTTCTTTGCTCAGCCTTGTAGTCCATCTTTCTGTTTTTGCATCCTTTCCATAAACCTGCACCTTCACTATTTGACTGTCTACCACCACCCACCCTTCTCTATCCTGTGTGTCTGTCTTACTTCCTGCTCCTCTCTTCAACCCTTCTTTTGTCCAGTGACGGCCCCTTCACATTTGCTCAGCCATGTAAAACTTTTATTTGTTCATCGAGGAGACTTTCTGGGGTGTGTCTGCTCAATGACTTTGAGGTCAGAAAAGCCTAACCAAGTCTGTATGTGTTAGAGGGGGTAATGTTAGACACCTTTGATCTTTCTAGATGTCCAGTCGTCAGTCAGTACTGTCGGCAGCAAATGTCTGGGCTTTCCTCCCACCGGGCAGGAGACATGATTAAATGTGTACTGAATTACAGTTGGTTTTGAACTTGACCTTTTCTCAGGGAATTTAATGTTAGTGTCGTTTACAGTCCTCTTCCTTTTTTTTTTTTTACCCCATCCTGTACTTTGCTCTTCCCTCTTCTTTCTCTTTCTCGCTCTCAGATTTTGCACACGCCCTCTCACATTCTGTCTTTTTCTTTCTCTTGCTTATCAAACCACGCGCTCTTAATTCTTTTGCTCTTCCAGAATCGTCACAATCCTCCTCCCTCTCGTTCCCCTTCATATAAACCCTCTTCCCTCTTTTTTTTTTTTTTTAATCTAAGCGGAAAACTCAATTTATCGTTGTCTTCACTGTGTGTCCCCCCTCACTAGTTCCTCCCTCTATACCCTATACCATCACCAAATCTGGTTGGTCCAAACAGAAAACATCAATCACTTTTTTTAATCTTATAAATGATTTTTCTTTTTTTTTCTTTTTTTTTTTCCATTTTAATTTTTTCTTAATCTTCTTTCAGCGAATGCCACAATTCTAATCCTCTGTAACTCTTTGACACCCCCTTTAGACACTGCACCCGTTTGGCATTGAGAGACATCTTGACCTGATAACACAAAACCACTGTGTCAAAATCAGAAACGCTCAAGAGGGCTTGCCATCGCTGTCCAAATTTGGCTTTGAATTAAGGGTTGCAAATCAGTGATCTTAAATTGCAGCTAGCCAAATTAACATGAATCATTCATTGAGATCAATCCAGTCGGACTGAGGATACTCTCTTTGCGCGGATGCACGGCTGCTTGTATTGTGAAATGGGTATAAGGAGAGAGAAGGGGTTGGGGGGGTGGGGTTGGGGGGGGGTTTCACTGGGATGGGAAGAATGGGTAGGGTCGAGGTGAAAAGCATGCTGCATGATCCATGTGTCCGGGTCGATGGCATTTTTTGCAGGTGTCTGTTGTGTTGCGTTGCATGCACCCCTCGCGTCTGTGTCGCATGGCTAACGGACGACATCCGGCCTGCATGCTGAGAGCGCTGTGGATGTTGGCTGCTGCCCTACGCCCTGTCACGCATTATTTATTTATTTTTTCGTTTTGGTATGCCCGACACTCGGACAAAACACATACACACACAGCAAACACACTTTACCGCCATCTCACGTCAGCGCTTGTCATTGTGAGTGCCCAACGCTCATGTTCGTAGGTAAACCCAATGGACATCAACTGGTTTGGATAGCAACTGCAAGCGGCCCCCAAAAGCTTGTTTTGTTCTATCAACAGGTTCATCCATTGAGTTTACCTGGTGTAGAAATAAAAAAAAAAAAGAAAAAAAAAGATAGGGAACCTCCACACAGGTAGGGGGAGCTCTATAGCAGATGCCTTGGTTAATTAGAGAAAGAAAAAAAAAATTTGCAGTCTCCTTAGAAGTGGCAGAATGTCACCAGTGATACTGTTACCGTTCTCCAGTCAACCTATTCTGTCTTCCAACGACTGCAATTAAGCGCACTTAATTGCAGTCCGTGCCAACAATATTGTGTGTAGAGGGTTCGGGTGTGGGAGAGGGGTTGGGTGGGGGGTTGGTGTGTGTGTAACTATACATATTTTCTTTCTTTTTATATGTGTGTAACAACTAAGATGTGTGAATGCGCCACTGCATTGACACATTTAGGGAACATGGGCACAGGTTGGGTCGGACGCCATTTTGGCTCCGATTGTTCCTTGTGGTTCTCGGCTCTCACAGTTGCTTAGCAGCAGATGGCCTCCCCCCCCCCCCCATTGGATAGCCGTGCTGTCTTGTAGAGTATCACTGGCAAACAGGAGACGCAGGGACGACCATATTGAAATTCGTTTTACTTTCATACACACAGTGAAATTTTTTTTAAAAAAGACACAAAGGCTTTACAATGTACAGTTTGATTCTCATCAGGTGCTCAAAGAGGAATTTTTATTAATTCAGTTTGATGCCACGAATGTAAATTCACTTCCCAGACCGGCATACCGAGCTAAATTGACTACACGGTAGAGGAACGAGATGAGGTCTTGTGTCAACGTCACGTTATCCTTGAATTAACTCAAATCTGACTCGGTGATGTTGAGGAGAGGGGCTGAACCTGGTCCTACTGCAACTTGGCTATTGTCTATGGAGCTCTCTCAAACCCGCCCTCTCCCCCTTTCCCTTCCTGGAGGTTCAGACACGCCTTAATAGGACACGCCCCCTTTCTCATCCTCTCATCCTGACTGGCTCTCCACAGAGGCTACTGCGTATGGACCTGCCGGTCGCCGATGACAACACGGTGCATTTCAACTCCACCCTCATGGCGCTGATCAGAACGGCGCTGGATATAAAGATCGCCAAGGGTACAGATGTCACCTGTCTCAAGACTCACCTTTTTTTTTCCCCCATTTTTTCATTTTTCTCTCTATTTTGAGAGACTGTCCCTCTCCTGTCACCCTATCCCTTCTTCTTTGTCTGTAGATGTGAATCTGCCTCTGTCTGTCTCTCCATCTATCTTTCTCTGTCTCTATCGTTCACTCCATCATTATGTCATGTCTGTCTGTTTCTCCATCTATGTGTCCATCCTTCCTCCTGTCTTCCTGTCTTCTTTCTACTACAGTAGACAATGGTAAGAGATAAAAACCTTGACACTAACAAAACATCTTTTCTTGTTTATGTGAATGTGTACATGCGTGACTGGCTGTTTTTGGGGGATTACCGTGCCACTGTGCCTACATCACGGGCTTGAACATCATTTGTGTGTGTGTCCGTGTGTGCACAATTGTTTGTTTTTTTTTCTTTGGCACACTTATTTTTGTCGGCTATGTATGCGTGTTCACTGCACATGTGTGTTTGATGTGTTTGTGGTGTGGTGCATGGGTTCTCTTGCTGGTACCGGGCCTGTCCACCCAGGCGGTGCCGACAAGCACCAGATGGACGCGGAGCTGAGAAAAGAGATGATGGCGATTTGGCCAAACCTGTCACAGAAGACCCTTGACCTTCTGGTTACGCCACACAAGGGTAGGTTGCAGGAAGACAAAGCATAGTGGTGTGAGAGGTGTGTATTAAATGTGTAGTGTGTGTGTGTGTGTGTGTGTGCGTGTGTGTGTGTGTGTGTGTGTGTGTGTGTGTGTGTGTGTGTGTGTGTGTGTGTGTGTGTGTGTCCGATCACAAACTCACCAAGAGGACAGCTTCTACCAGCCGATGTCACTCACCGCTTTGCACTCCCTGATCAGGTTGTCATGGCATAAACATACGCACGCACACATACACACTGGCATACACATACCTGTTACACACACACATACACCGGTCAGCCAAAACATTAAAACTACCTACTGAATATTGTGTAGGTCCCCCTCGGGCCACCAAAACAGCTCTTGACCGTCTCCACGAGACCTCTGAAGGTGTCCCCTGGTATCCGGCACCAAGACGTTAGCAGCAGATCCTGTAAATTGCGAGGTGGGGCCTCCATGGATCGGACTTGTTTTTCCAGCACATCCCACAGATGCTCGATCGGATTGAGATCTGGGGCACTTGGAGGCCAGGGCAACACCTTGAACTCTTCATCATGTTCCTCAAACCATTCCTGAGCAATTTTTCCAGTGTGACAGGGTGCGGTATCCTGCTGAAAGAGGTCATCAGGGAATACCATTGCCATGAAGGGGTGTGCCTGGTCTGCAACGATGTTTAGGTAGGTTGTCCATGTCCAAGTAACATCCACATGAATGCTAGGACCCAAGGTTTCCCAGCAGAACATTGCCCAGAGCATCACACCGCCTCCACCAGCTTGTCTTCTTCCCACAATACATCCTGGTGCCATCTCTTCCCCGGGTAAATGACACACCACCACACGGCCATCCACAAGATGTAGAAGAAAATGTGATTTATCAGACCAGGCCACTTTCTTCCACTGCTCCATGAGCCAGGTCTGACGTGCACGTGCCCATTGTGGGTGATTTGGGTGGCGAACAGGCATCATCATGGGCACTCTTGACTGGTCTTTGGCTATGCAGCCCCACATGCAGCAAGCTGTGATGCGCTGTGCATCCTGACACATGTCCATCATAGCCAGCATCGACTTTTTCAGCAATTTGAGCTACAGTAGGTCTTCTGTGAGATTAGACCAGACAGGCTAGCCTTCACTCCCCACACACATCAATCAGCCTTGGGCACCTATGACCCTGTCACCGGTTGTCCTTTCTTGGACCACTTTTAGTAGGTACTGACAGCTGCATACCGGGAACACCCCACAAGACCTGCTGTTTTGGAGATGCTCTGACCCAGTCATCTAGCCATCGCAATTTGGACCTTGTCAAAGTCGCTCAGATCCTTGCGCTTGCCCATGTGTCCTGCTTTCAAATCAACTTCAAAAGCTGACTTTTCACGTGCTGCCTAATATATCCCTGCCCTTGACAGGTGCCATTGTAACGAGATCCATCCATTCATCCATTATTGGAACCGCTTATCCTGCTCTCAGGGTCGCAGGGATGCTGGAGCCTATCCCAGCAGTCACTGGGCGGCAGGCTGGGAGACACCCTGGACAGGCCGCCAGTCCATCACACAGGCTGACACACACACACACATTTATACCTAGGGACAATTTAGTACGGCCAACTCACCTGACCTACATGACTTTGGACTGTGGGAGGAAACTGAGGCAGACACAGGGACAACATGCAAACTCCCCCCCCAAGGTTGGACTACCCTGAGGCTCGAACCCAGAACCTTCTTGCTGTGAGGCGGCTGCGCTAACCATCGCGCCACCGTGCCGCCCCCCCCCCCCCCCATTGTAATGAGATAATCAATGTTATTCACTTACCTGGCAGTGGTTTTAATGTTTTGGCTGATCCGTGTATGTACAAAACTAACCTTTTCCTTGCACATGCAAAACTAACACACACAGAGGCATAGATAAAGAAATCATACCTACATACCACTGTGTATAAATGCACTCACCACATGTGCAAACATGTACAAGCTCAGACGCACATACATGGAGACATCACACGAGTACAAAGCACACACACACACACACACACACACACACACACACACACACACACACACACACACACAGCTTCATGTACCTTCCAAGCTGTCTCCACCCACTCAGTAAGTCCTTGTATCAGGGGGTGCCTGCTATAGAAGATCCTCTATAGAAGTCTTTTCACTACAGGAGAGAAAAACAGCAGCTAGCTAGCTGATATTAAACAGGATGGAAATCAATTTGTCCTTCTGGGAACGTGTGTGTAGACAGACTAAGATACACAATGAGTTTTAACGTGATAACACCCTAGTAAGTACAATGGTGCATGCTCAGAGTTAAGTATGTTTGGAAAAATGCTCGACAGCTAGTAAAACTATAATACGCGTTTTTCCATGTCTTATCATCTAGTAATATTACAATATGTGTGTCTTATGGTGTATTAATACTGCAGGGACTTGTAACCATGCCACTTTAAAAGGGACTTCACTTACTTAATAGGCTTGAAGTTGAGCAGCCCACTTATTGATGATAAAAACAAAGCTCAATATTTTTTCTGATTTTCGATGTTTAGGTGTTCCATCCCGAACTCCAGGGATGCCCGTCTGGAGTTTTTAGAAAAAAATTGAGCTCCTTGTTTGCAGGGGAGTTTGTCACAGGGAGGTGCCTCTGTTTTTCAAGTGAGGTGGCTACACAGTCCTCTGCAGAGATATGAAGGTTAGCGATGAGCCCTATAGGACTCGTGATGAAGGGATTATGATAGTGCGTTAGTAAAAGGAGTGTATTGATGAGTTGTACAGGTATCTATCTGCCTGTGAAAAGACTACTGGCTCTGTCGTGTAAATTAGTGTACAGCGTTGTAAAGTCGTATTTGTTCTACACCAGCGAGGGCGCAGGGCTCTGTTTCAGTTGAGGCCTGTCATGGAATGTTTAGAAGAATGTCAATTAATCAGGGGGCGTCCAGGTGACGTGGCGGTCTATTCCGTTGCCTACCAACACGGGGATCTCCAGTTCGAATCCCCGTGTTGCCTCCGGCTTGGTCGGGCATTCCTATAGACACAACTGGCTGTGTCTGCGGGTGGGAAGCCGAATGTGGGTATGTGTCCTGGCCGCTGCACTAGCATCGGGGCACCTGTTTGGGGGGGAGGGGGACCTGGGGGAAATAGCATGAGCCCTCCCACGTGCTACGGTGCATCCGGAAAGTATTCACACCCCTTCACTTTCCCCACATTTTGTTATGTTACAGCCTTATTCCAAAATGGATTAAATTCCTTTTTTTCTCATCAATCTACACACAATACCCCATAATGACAACGTGAAAAAGGTTTTGTAAAAATTTTTGCAAATTTATTAAAAATAAAAATGAAATATTGCATGTACATAAGTATTCACACCCTTTGCTATGACACTCAAAATTGAGCTCAGGTTCATCCTGTTTCCACCGATCATCCTTGAGATGTTTCTACATCTTGATCGGAGTCCATCTGTAGTAAATTCAATTGAATGGACATGATTTGGAAAGGCACACACCTGTCTATATAAGGTCCCACTGTTGACAGTGCATGTCAGAGCAGAAACCAAGCCACGAAGTCAAAGGAATTGTCTGTGGACCTCCGAGACAGGATTGTATCGAGGCACAGATCTAGGGAAGGGTACAAAAAAAATTCTACAGCTTTGAAGGTCCCGAAGAGCACAGTGGTCTCCATCATTCGTAAATAGAAGAAGTTTGGATCCACCAGGACTCTTCCTAGAGCTGGCCGCCCAACCAAACTGGGCAATCGGGGAAGAAGGGCCTTGGTCAGGGAGGTGACCAAGAACCCTATGGTCACTCTGACAGAGCTCCAGCGTTCCTCTGTGGAGGTGGGAGAACCTTCCAGAAGGACAACCATCTCTGCAGCACTCCACCAATCAGGCCTTTATGGTAGAGTGGCCAGACGGAAGCCTCTGCTCAGTAAAAGGCACATGACAGCCCACTTGGAGTTTGCCAGAAAGCACCTAAAGGACTCTCAGACCATGAGAAACAAGATTCTCTGGTCTGATGAAACCAAGATTGAACTCTTGGGCCTGAACGCCAAACGTCACGTCTGGAGGAAACCAGGCACCTCTCATCACCTTGCTAATACTATCCCTACATTGAAGCATGGTTGTGGCAGCATCATGCTGTGGGGATGTTCTTCAGCGGCAGGAACTGGGAGACTAGTCAGGATCGAGGGAAAGATGAATGGAGCAAAGTACAGAGAGATCCTTGATGAAAACCTGCTCCAGAGCGCTCAGGACCTCAGACTGGGGCGAAGGTTTAACTTTCAACACGACAACGACCCTAAGCACACAGCCAAGACAACGAAGGAGTGGCTTCGGGACAAGTCTGTGAATGTCCTTGAGTGGTCCAGCCAGAGCCCAGACTTGAACCCCATTGAACATCTCTGGAAAGACCTGAAAATAGCTGTGCAGCGACGCTCCCCATCTAACCTTACGGAGCTCGAGAGGATCTGCAGAGAAGAATGGGAGAAATACCCCAAATATAGGTGTGCCAAGCTTGTAGCTTCATACCCAAGAAGACTTGAGGCTGTAATCGCTGCCAAGGGTGCCTCAACCAAGTACTGAGTAAAGGGTGTGAATACTTATGTACATGCAATATTTCAGTTTTTTATTTTTAATAAATTTGCAAAAATTTCTACAAAACCTTTTTTCGCTTTGTCATTATGGGGTATTGTGTGTAGATTGATGAGGAAAAAAAAGAAATGAATCCATTTTGGAATAAGGCTGTAACATAACACAATGTGGGGAAAGTGAAGGGGTGTGAATACTTTCCGGATGCACTGTATGTCCCCCTGGTGAAACTCCTCACTGTCAGGTGAAAAGAAGCAGCTGGTGACCCCACATGTATCGGAGGAGCCATGTGGTAGTCTGCAGCCCTGCCCGGATTGGCAGAGGGGGTGGAGCAGCGACCAGGACAGCTCAGAAGAGTGGGGTAATTGGCCAAGTTCAATTGGGGAGAAAAAGGTAGAAAAAGCCCCAAAAAAAAAAAAAGGCAGTTCTTCAACTGGTTGTCACTCCCAGTACATTCCATGTGAGGCCTTACTGCTCTCATCCAGACTCTTTATTATCTAAAATTTGGCAACATGATCGAAACATTTGATCCTGTGATTTTTTTTTTCTTTCCATTTTTGACTTCTGGTTTCGGTTACATTTCCTAAATGGGTGGATTAAAAAAAAAAAAACAGAGTTGTCCCCACAGCTGGTGTAAACCTGTGTTGGTGATGTGGTGTGTGTTTTCAAGTGTTTGTGCATGCGGTGTTTGTGTTGTCCCCCACTCCCATTCCCCCCACGGCTCAGGGTCCCATCTCTCCTAGGTCTAATCTTGCAGGGTAACTTGTCATTTTCTCAGCAGCCACAGACTTGACGGTGGGCAAAATCTACGCCGCCATGATGATCATGGAATACTACCGCCAGAGCAAGACCAAAAAGCTACAGGCCCTGCGAGAGGAACAGGTACCCGATGAGACCCTGTCTGAAGGAAAATCCCCAAAACACACACCAGCCCTACTTGCTATAAAGAACCATTAGCTCGTAATCCCCCTTCTTCGCTCCCTCCAACCCTACCCTCTCGAGTGAGCCTTTATTGGATGCCATGCACACCTTTTTTCAGACCTGATTACCCTCAAACGCCTCCTTAACCAGCGTATGGATTTAAAAGTATAAGAACTTGTCTTGTACTCCTAAATCCAAGATGAACACCCAACACCCCCTCCACATGAACTTCTTCCTCCTCAGGTCTCACTGTGATGACCCTGTTACTAGTTAGAACACCTCCCACATCAAAACCAACACACACCACGCCCACACCCACCACCAGCCTACACCTTTATCCCCCGAACCCCGACCAAGAAACTTCCCAGAGGCACTGTTAACACTGAGTCCACTTTAACTGGAAAAACTGCGTCCCTAGCCTCGTTCCTCTTTGCATGCCAGCTAATTTAGGCTCCTGGCGTTGAGGGACATCTTCTCTGCATCTCCTATATACTGTAGCTAGCTAGTAACCCCTCTCCTGCTATTTTTAACGTTTTCACCCCTTTGGCGTAGGGTGAGGGAATGTGGTGAGGGGCGTTAGAGATGTTTGTGATTATGTGTATGCGGTACAGGTGTGTGTGTGTGTTTTTTTTTTTATTGATGATAATGTTCTGAACAATGATGATAATACCACATGGCCTTACCTCTTGTCCACCGTGCACTTCCGCTCTCCTCCTGTCGATGAATGCCGTGGAGACGTGCTCACTCCCACCTCCCCTGTACTTCTCTATTCATGCCCAGGCACTGTGGAAGCTTCTCTCCATTCACACAACACAACTTTGCCCTGTGCAGTCTATTTTGTGTTCAGTGTAATAAATACAACTTAGGTCGCCCGCCACATGGGGGCTTGCGTCATAGTGGCGTCTCCATGAGAACCGTTTCAGTGAGTGGCCATTTGTATTTTGCTGCACCAAAGGCAGGTGCACCGGTGAATGGAGAGTATGTCAAGTGCTTTTTGGCAAAGTACCCCTGGAAATATGTGTTTGGTGTGTTTCCTGAATGCAACCATCCCATTGGACTGACTGGACCGTTTCACACAGGCTCTCTCAACATCAGCAGCCCAGCTATGCACAAGGACTTCCTGTCTGTCTGTCTGTCTGTATCTTGATCTATCCCTCCCTTCAACTCTGCATTGTCCTCCCTTTCCTCCAATTTATCCCTTACTCTTGTGATGGCTTACACCCTAAACCTCTGTCTACTTGCCCACTTACTGTTGTTTAAAGTATTTGCATTGTCCTCTCTCCCTCCTCGCGTCCCTCCCTGTGGTGTCCATGTGCACTCCCCACGTCCAGCATTTGTGTCGCCGTCCAGACTGTCAAATTTAACTGTTGTTTACCTGTGGCTGATTAGTGTTTCGTTTATTCTTTACCTCCGTTTCCGCCTTGTTGTCGTCTGTCCCCCGTATGCTCTCGAGCCCTGCCTCCCTGTCTTACCTCTTCCTTTGACTTTCTTCCTTTAACCCTATCAGGAGGAGGCGGGATCTTGACTTATCAAGCCCTCCCTTATTGGTCAATCCAGGGTGATTGTCACCAATTTTCTCTAACCAGTAACCCTTCTCTCCAACCTGTATGTTAACTTCTGTACCTAGCTGTCTACATCTCTGTTTACTGGTCGTTCTGTGTTGTCCGTCTTCTGTGTTTGGTTGGTGGGATGTTGAGCTGAGGGACCTCTGACCGGTGTCTCCTTATGGAATCGGTCATCCTCAGGCCCTTCATCGATACATATACCTTTCATTGGAATGTCCTCCATTGCTAGTTAGTGTGAAGTTTGCATCATAACACCTCCCAGAGTGTTTTAGTGTGAGTTTTTCCCCAAGAAGCGTCATTTCAACCTACACTGCCAGCATCCCACAATACTGTCCAGATGAGGTCTTGAGCCATTTCCATTTCTGGACACTTCATAGCTAATTAGATTTTGTCATGGAACCAAGTTGAAAACTTACTGTACTACCAACCACTTTCCAAATGCTGAGATTTAAAAAAAAATCTCAGCTACCAGCCACTGACGCAGATAGCTAGATATAATTATAACATCCTATGCTAATTAAATTAACTAAATTGTCCCTAGGTGTGGATGTGTGTGTGTGAGTCATCCCTGTGATGGTCTGACGGCCTGTCCGGGGTGTCTCCCTGCCTGCCGCCCAATGACTGCTGGGATAGGCTTCGGCATCCCCGCAAACCTGAGAGCAGGATAAGCGGTTTGGATAATGGATGGATGCTAATTAAAGTATGTAGTTGACAGATGCAGGTGTGTAAGTCATTGGAAGATTTTTTGGTGTACTATTTTGATCAGAAGATAAAGTTCCACTCCAGATAAGTATCAAGTGTCTGGGGAGGTTTTGCAAGTGAACTATTTCTGGACAGTCAGACCCATTCCTGTTAATTCAGCTTTTAGCCTTTTGCTTTTAGGCTATGAATCGATATGGCACATGCCATCGCTCATCTGCCCTGTTGGAGGGCCTCCTAGCCACTGCCAAGAGGACTCCATCATCCATGATGCCGTTGGAGGAAAGCTGCCTCATATCTGTGCTATCTGCTATATTGGTGGTGCAGTGGTTAGCGCTGTCGGCTCACAGCAAGAAGGTCCTGGGTTCGAACCCCGGGGTTGTCCAACCTTCGAGGTCATCCCAGGTCGTCCTCTTTGTGGAGTTTGCATGTTCTCCCCGTGTCTGCGGTGGGTTTTCTCCGGGTGCTCCGGTTTCCCCCACCATCAAAAAGACATGCATGTTAGTGTCAGTACTCCTGTCTGTGCCCTTGACCGAGGCATGGCAAGACGAACTGGAGTTGGTCCCCGGGTGCTGCCCGGCGGCTAACCACTGCTGCTAGCTACACAGCTAGGATGGGTTAAATGCAGATCATAATTTCCCTACGGAGATCATTAAAGTATATCAAAATCAAAAAAATCTAGTTGTTCCTTGACAGGACTGGTTCAGGATGAGGTCTCCATTCCTCACAAAATGGCACAACTAGAAAACCTCCTTACTCAAAGCATGGCTAAGGAGGATTTCCGGGATTACCATCAAAAGATGATTTTTGATTAAAAATGTCTTTTAATGGTGCTCATTGAAAGTTACCCGGTTGTAGACGTTTGATTTTAAAGGCAAGTTTTACCTTAAATACCTGTGGTAGAAGATCCCTCTATGGCACTGATCTAGAATCGGCCTCCCTTCCTTGAATCCTGTCGCAACTCAATTTGACGCACACACAATGGCAACATCAGGTCAGTGATAACACATCGTTAGTTTTTAGTTAGAAGCGATGAGGATTCAGTGGGGGGTGAGGCACAGACCGTCCAAGATCAGTCTGCTGGTTGGGAACTTTACCTCGGACGCCCAGAGTCATATGCTTGTCAACGGCGCCCCGCGTGCCGGTTCATTTTTCTTGGGTGCATCCTGGGCGTGTTTTGTGTCCTGTGTCTTCCCCACCCTAAGTGTGCCTGATGCCAGCCTGCAGGCCATGTCGTATATCTCACACAGAACCGAACGCCATTAATGTTTCAGCGCATGGAGCCGCCCTCAGAGGGAGGGGGCACAGATGGCCAGGAGGGACAGGGTCTCAATGGCCTCCCGAGCACCCAGCCGGACAATATCAACAGCATGTGAGTAGACTGGGGGAGGCTGGGAATGTTCGTGTGGCACAAGCACAGTACGTGAGAGCAGACAAAACACACCGTGATTCACGTTTCCTGTACACACACACACACACACACATAAAGCACATACATACGTGTGTGTCTGTTGTTTCTTTTCCTAATCACAGCTTCCTTTGCAGCTGATCTCTGCCCCTCTTGGCTCTGTGCTTTTAATGATGTTTTCAGTCTTCTTTATCATCCTTTTTTTGGCTGTGTGTGAATGTGCGGGTCTATTTAGGGGTCCAAGCAGCATCAGCTGTGGGAACCCTATTGTTTTTCTAAAGATTATTATTATTATTATTATTGTTTCTACAAAACGCTACAACAAGCACATTTATGTTTTGGGTCATATCTCGGGCTCCGTATGGAATTTTTGAGAAATTATTTTTTTCCTCTAATTCCTTGGAAGCTCCTGAATCTAATGCACCCATTCCCGCCAATTTCCGCCTGCCACATGTTCCCGCGATTTTCAAAAAAATGAAAGTGAAAGTAAAATGAACTACTCTGAGCCTGTTCATCCGATTCGCATGAAATTTGATGTTCGTCATCTCCAGGCAATGCTGATAAAAAAGTTGCCGAAAGAATTTTGGGTGACACTTTAGTATGGGGAACATAAAAAAACTTAATTACTATTGAATTAGTAATGATCAAGATGTCACTTTAGTATGGGGAACATATTCTAAGTAACAAAAACTTAATTTACAGTAATTTAACACTATTAACACTTGTAGTTTTGTGTTTTGTTATGTAAGAACAGACCATATTCATTAAGTGTTAGTAAGGGAGAATAACTCTTCTTGTGGTACTACCATCTTATAAAGTCCATACTAAGCAAAGCATATTGAGATGGTACTACTAATAAGCCATACTTCTGAGGTTATAGAGGGAAAACTCATAGTTAATGGCTTACTGGTTGTATAATAAGGCCATGCAGAATAAGGCATTAATGAGTACATAATAATGACCAATTAAGAGCAAATATGTTGCTAATTTGCATGCTAATAAGCACCTAATTAATGGTGGCTACGTTCCCCATACTAAAGTGTTACCGAATTTTGATATGTCGTTCCATCTGGAAGTAACATGTCAATCAAAATTTAAGGTGTGGCCCATAGTGATTCTATTGCCTATATGTAGTGATGTGATTGCCCAAACTTAACGAAACTTGTCACACACAATCGCCACAACATTCTTTGGAAGCATGCCAAATTTTGTGAAATTTTGTCCATAGGGGGAGCTACAACTGACACATGTCAATATCTCAAAAACCACTTGAGCTAAAAATCTGAAATTTGGTATACCTAGACCCATTTGGCTACATTGCCTAAAGTGCCGATTGGCTGGATTACCAAAATGGCCACCAAACAGCCAATCAAAATTCAGTAGCTAATATTTGCGAGTGTGACTGGCTGATAAAACTTAATAAAACTTGACAGGCTTATGCTTTGTGACACATGTATGTTGGTTGGTAGGCAGCTGCGATACTGCTTGGACCCTGTTAATCGCCGCTTGCGGCTATATTTGTGTATTTTTTTCATAGCCTGTCCAGCATCATGTGAGCATAAGTTTTGAGAGGAAATGAAAGATTCCTTTGAACAACCATGCATATGTGTGTGGAAATGGTGATTTTGTGGATCTAATGGATTTGCATGATAATGAATTTATGTTTGTGTATGTGTGTGATTCTGTCTGAGAGACAGACCCCGACTTTGTGCAAGTACCTGTACATTCATCACCGTGTATGTAAGCCTCTGACCCACAGTGTGTATGTGCACCCAGACCTCCCGATGGTGGTGGTATGACTGAGAGCCAGTCATGGGTAACGGCCAAAGCCCAGGAGATGTTCCAGAAAACAGGCAACTGGAGCCCGGATAGACCCTATCCCGATGATCTCCATGATAACCGGCACAACCCCCAGGTAGGGCAGATATGCAAATGCAAACATGGGCATTCACACGTCATTGCAGAGGTAACCCAAAACTCACATCCAGCCACGGTCCCTGCGTTTGTCACATCGGTGGGCTGGCCATGTGGCGTATGGGAAGCCAGGTTGTACAAGGAAACGAAAACTAGGGCCAAACTGTTTGGATGATCCTTGATGCTCTCTGGCCACCTCCTAGTGCAGTGGGTAATAAGTGTCATTATTTTTCCCTGCTTGGCTTACAGGGATGTACCCCCCCCCCAACTTTACTTTTAGTACGTTCCATCTTTGCCCTTGCCCTCCTTTAAATACAAACCTGGACATTGAGGTTGTGTGTTACTTGTGACAATCTAGCTGACAGAGAAACCTGGCGAAGCAGCACACCGACGAACACAAAGGCGGGCTGAAAATAAGAGAGACAAAGAGGAAAACTAACCGCCTCACAAATGAAAAAAAAATACTGGAGAGTGGGGTGGGGTTTCTGCAGGTCAGTTGAGGTGGCCCCAATCTGGGTCGAAAGACAGGGCCGTCTTTTGTCAGTTTGTTTTATTTTGTTTTGTTGTGTTTTGCTTATTTTTCTTAGTCGGCCCCTGGTCTGTGTTTTTGCTCACACAGGCAGCTCCGGCAAGACGGTGTCTCTCTGGCATACTATTCCATGAAAAATCAATAAGGCTTCCCACTGGGAATTCTCTTTCAGCCAGGAGAACTAAACAGATGCTTGTAGTCAGGACTCCCGCTGTTGCTTGGCAACTGTTTAAAACTTAGAAAGATTTTCAAATGTGTCTTGAAGCACAACACTTCTACACCAAAGATGGAAAAAATTTCCACTTCTAGCACTCGGTGCTCTGAGCACTTAAAGCATGTTAAGCTAGGCGTCCGGGTGGCGTAGCAGTCTATTCCATTGTCTACCAACATGGGGATCAGTGGTTCGAATCCCCATGTTACCTCCGGCTTGGTCGGGCGTCTGTACAGAGACAAATGGCCGTCTGCGGGTGGGAAGCCGGATGTGGGTATGTGTCCTGGTTGCTGCACTGGCACCTCCTCTGGTCGGTCGGGGCGCCTGTTCGGGAACTGGGGGGAATAGCGTGATCCTCCCACGCGCTACTCCCCCTGGCGAAACTCCTCACTGTCAGGTGAAAAGAAGCAGCTGGCAACTCCACATGTATCGGAGAAGGCATGTGGTAGTCTGCAGCCCTCCCCGGATTGGCAGAGGGGGTGGAGCAGAGATCGAGATGGCTCTGAAAAGTGGGGTTAATTGGCCAAGTACAATTGGGGAGGGAAAAAAGCATGTTAAGCTGCTCTGGGTAATGGCAGGACCATACAAACAGGGGCCTCCTCTGAAAACGGAGGCAAAAGAAAAGCCAGTATACTAAAAGCGGTGTTGTTGGACCTGCAGTGAATTGGAGTATAATCGGATGCCTAAACCTGGTTTGTTCCGTCAGGTAAGTAGTTCATTTCAAACACAGGTACCCTTCAGTGAAGAATGGTCTTACTGCGGCAAGCTGTGCTTACCCTCCAGCCAGTTTTGATTGGCAGCCAAGAGGATTTTGAAGGGTCGGAGACCGTATTTTTGAATCCGTCCCATACAGCTTGAAGCTGAAGGGGAAGGACTCGTCAGTTAATAGGTTGAAATCAGACAAAAAGCAGCTGGTGTCCCCTCTGCTCAGCAGGGCCGTGCAGCACAGATGATTAAAACCATCACAAGTGCCCTCAAATGTGTACAGAGGCTAACCTGACAAGACCAATAAAAACCTCTTCATAGCCAATTGCTCTTATCTTTAAAATCACACAGAATCCCACAGATCAGGAAGAAGAATTTAAGGGTATAAACATAATATGAGATAGATATTTGGAAATTTGAAGAGATTTTTGAACTGCAGATACTGCTGCCGCTAGTGGACAAGACCATAGCCTTTCTCTCGCTTACAGTATCTCTCTCTCTCTCTCTCTCTCTCTCTCTCTCTCTCTCTCTCTCTCTCTCTCTCTCTGTTTATTTTTCTCCCCCTTAGTTAATTTTCCAGTTTTTCTCTCACTTCTTTGCTCGAAGCCCTTTCTTCTGTATATCCCCTCTCAGCCCCCCACCATCATGTCTTGATGGATTCACTCCTACGGTCTTTCCTGACATAAACCTCCTCTTAAGTAAAAGGGATGGCTGGGATTGATGATGTACACTTTTCCTCCTCCTCTTCCTCCTCCTCACCCCCACTTTCCCTGTGTCTGATTTAATGTCCCTGATCGCCAGCCCCTCATCTCTGTTTCCATCAGAAGAGCATTAGTGAAAAGTTCCCATCAAACGACTACTCCCATCATTAATCCCGTAAGGCGCATTAAAATATATAGCTGTGGCGTCCGGGTAGCATAGCGGCCTATTCCGTTGCCTACCAACACAGGGATCTCCAGTTCAAATCCCCGTGTTGCCTCCGGCTTGGTTGGGCGTGCCTACAGGCACAATTGCCCATGTCTGCGGGTGGGAAACCAGATGTGGGTATGCGTCCTGGTCGCTGCATTAGCACCTCCTCTGGTCGATTGGGGCGCCTGTTCGGGGGGGAAGGGGAAGTGGGGGGAATAGTGTGATCCTCCCACGCGCTACGTCCCCCTGGTGAAACTCCTCACTGTCAGGTGAAACGAAGCGGCTGGTGACTCCACATGTATCAGAGGAGGCATGTGGTAGTCTGCAGCCCTCCCCGGATCGGCAGAGGGGGTGGGGCAGTGACCGGGAAGGCTCGGAAGAGTGGGGTAATTGGCCAAGTACAATTGGGGAGAAAAAGAGGGGGGGGAAAGCCACAAAAAAAAGTTTGCAGACTCTTCCAGTATCTTTGGCAGGTATCTAATAAGATTTTGCTTCTTCTAAAAAACAGTTTGGCTGGTAAAGAAGCGAAAAGTGGCCAAGAAATTTCAGAATCCACCACTCACCACAGTCAGTGGAGGAACTGCTTATTTTTCCAGTTTGCAGGAAGAAAACTGGAAGGTAATGGAGTAAATCCCCCCCCCCGTCCCCTGCAAAATTAACGTGGGGGCAGTTTAAACCTTTGTGTTTTGTACAATCGTTAAGCGTTTTGATTGGTTTGCTTAATAATGGAATACATCAGTTATATAATGCAGTCATTTAAAAAAGTAAAACCATGAAAATTTGTATGGGTAAAAAAAGAATTTACCAATTACAAAACATCTTATTCGGACCAAAAAAAGAGATTAAACAAACAAAATTAAATTTTTTTTTAAAAAAACAGTGCTGCATAAAAAAGACAAGAGAGACAAAATATTTTAAAAGATCCTTAAAGAAAAATGAAGACAGGTAAATATCAAAGAACTAAATATATTTTCTTCATATTTTACATTTATGTTATTGCAAGCCCCTTCCATTTCACTTCAGCCCCTGCCCCCTCGGCTGATGGTCACCACATACCAGGTCTTAAGTTTGCTCTGCCCCTGCTGACTGTGGTCCCGCCCCCCTCTCGTTGTGTTTTGCAGACGGTAGAGATGAGGGAGATGGGGCGGGACGGGTACTCCGACACTGAGCCCTATCACCCAATGGATGGGCATGGGCGGACCCTCTCCATGCCCCGCCTCTCGGCAGACAACCAAGTGAGCACCTTCATCCCACCCACCGTCACCATCATCACCACAACATCAAAGCTATCACGGTGCCTGTGGCACTGAGGGGAGTTAACAGAATTCAAAGACTCCCTTTTTGCATCCTCCATTAATTGATATTGGAATTAACCAATGTGTAATATATCAAAGTTGTTTATTTCTTTGAATATTAGAAAGATATGCCCACTACTGTGACATTTCTTTGAAAGTATGTCCTTTCAATACTTGATAAATATAAATGGCCTTCCCCAAAAGTATTCTGAAAACTTCAATAGATGCAAAGAGGGATTGAAACCTTTGAAATTCACCTCCCCTTGTCCTGTGCTGCTGTCCTCATCCCTTTATCCCTCCATTCCCTTATTCTACCTATCCACCCCATAAAACCCCTTCCCTGCTGCTGTTTTGCTCCGAGAAAAATCTCCGCTCCTTTTAGTCATGTAGCAAGCCACATGCTAATGCTAGCTTTACATTAGCCATTGTTAGCATGTAAACCATGTATGCGTGCTTGTGTGTGTGTGTGTGTGTGTGTGTCATCCTAACCAAATTCTTTTCCCTTTTCCATTACCATCAAATCCTTGGTGTGTCTGTCCTGTGTAAACTGTGGCCAGAGCTACGTAACACAGACGACCAGGTCTTCTTCTTTTGGACCGGACTTGTGAAAACACAATGTGAAGTCTCAAAGTGGAATGTTGTTTAAAGGACAATTCTGCTTTTTACAACCTGCGTCTTATTTTCCTGGTTTTTGCCATTGTGCATATTGGTTATGATATTGTTTTACTCATCGGCTTCCTCCCATTTTGGAGATTTCGGGAATGGGACAACAGATGGATAGCTTCACAATGACGTCCTATGGAGCAACTGAATATGAGTCTTAAACCCGGCCTTTCAAAAACAACAACAACAAAAAAACCTACTGCCTCATATAGACAGTGTACATGCCCCCCCCCCCCCAATCACTGACGTGCTGACCGGATAGATAGTCAATGAGTACTACTTCCGACGGTTAGTAGCTCAGTAATGGGATCGACCATGGCTAAAACGGGACATTTTGAATAATAACTTTAATTTTTATTTCCAATACATGATGTGAGGCTTTGGAAGGACAGACTAGCGTCAGCGGCTAAGGTGAGGAGGACCACAGGCAGAAGAAGAGTTGGTGTAAATCCCAAATGGGCCTTTATTTCCAGCCACAAAGTTCACAACTCTGAATCAGGTTCTTAAATAAACAAAGGTCAACTTATTTGCCTCTGGGGGAGGTCTGCCCTCTTAAGGGCTAGCCACACCAAGAACGATAACTAAAACAATGTGAGCACCCACAATGATGAACAATAACATTCTGTTAACGGTGGCGCCAAGCACGCACTGCATGCTCCAGCTGTGTCGGCAGCTTAGGAAAATGGATATCAGTGACCTGTTACTGCTGTATGTTGTGCAGAGAAAGAAAAAGAAAACCGAAAGGGTATGGGTTCACGAGATTCTTCACAGAGGAGGAGTTGGGGGAATCCAACACTCTGCCACAAGAGTTGTCTTTTGGAGACAAATTTTTATTCATACTTTGGTAGAAGTCAACATCAATTTGATGGTATCCTGGCAATGGTCAAAGATGACATCAGTAAGGACCATAGAACTTCAGCGATCCCATTGATAGTCTTTATAAATACGTTTTTTCTTTTTAATCAAACAGATGCATTTTTTTTAACCTCAATTATGAATCTCCGCAATGTCATCTGCCATGTTGAATGTGACACCCTGTAAATTTGGATGGATTTTCGCTGTCTTTAAGTGTTTCTATCATTCATCAAATCGCTCTGAAAGTGATCCCAACAATATCATTCACCACTGTCATTATAGTTGTGATGTGGACTCCGCCGTCCACTTGACCTAGAATGGCTTTGAAAACGATATATTTATAGTTGTTATAGTTATCATTCTTGGTGAAGATGTTACTCTTTCCCATATCTTCCCCCAATTCTTGGTGTGGATGGCCATTTAGTCCTCCTGGCAAACAGGGCTGGCTGGCTTCAGTCTGGGCCTCCAGTGATCCCTGGAGAGCTTCCTGGAGTTCAAGTCACTGCCTGGGGACATGGAGAAGAGTTTGCTGAAAGGCTTCTTACCACTTTGTGAAGAAGTTCTTCCCTTCTCCCGCTTCTCCTCCTCCTCCTCCTTTGAATTATGGCCGGTTGCAACTGTGTAAGGTGCATATAGCCACCTACTGAGCTTGAGTGCGTTGTATCATGAATCTTCTAGATTTCCATATATTTTATTCAACTGTCAGTCTTTGCAATAGTTACCTTTTTATATTTTACTAATTAGGCCTGCCTAATTAGTAAATGAAATTAGAAATTGTGAAGGAAATTAGAGCCTTACTGATATCACTCCTTTTTTACTTCTTGTATTTCTTTCTGGCAAACACTCCCTCTCCTCTACTCCTCTGGCTTTTATGCAAGCAGAAGCTCATTGGAAAAGTGGTTGCAGCTGAGCTAATAGCAGATGAGCTATTCCTGAGAGACCATTCCGACCATTCCTGAGAGAGCACCTATGGGCACCATCAAAACAAGTGCACCCTTTGAATTAGTCTCAGTTGACTACCTTCATTTGGAGCAGCGTAAGGGGGGTTATGAATACATACTTGCACTAGTAGACCACTTTACCGATGCGCAGGCTTACCTAACCAGAAATAAGTCTGGAAAGACAGCCGCCCAAAAAAAATCTTCCAAGATTTCATTCAGTGCTTTGGATATTGTGCCATAGGCCCTCTTCCACCGCACTCTGGAGCCGGCCCGAGCCCGGTGGGTGCAGGAGTCACAGCAGTGCACATGCAGCGCCACGTCACATCGACAGTCAGGCCAGTAGAACCACACACAATGTATGGCCAGCAGCCAAACCAACATGTACCCTGGCTCTGCCAAATGACAGAAACTAAGCAGGTATTATATGGGCTTGGCTAGGACTTGGATGGGAGACCTCCCGGGAAAACTGAATTGCTGCCGGAAGTGGTGTTGGTGGGCCAGTAGGGGGCAGTCTTCCCTCTGGTCCTAATAAAAACAACAAACATCAAATCACAATGCCCCAGTGCAGTGATGGGGACACTGTGCTGTTGGAGATGCTGTCCTTTGGTTGAGACATTAAACCGAGGTCCTGACTCACTGTGGTCATTAAAGATCCCATGACGCATCACAAAGAGTAGGGGGTTCCCCAGTGCCTTGACAAAATTCCCAACCTGGCTCTCTCCATCTGGCCACTTAATCATCCCCCCATGTAACTGGCTCAGTGATTCCTCCCTCTCCACCTCAAGCTGATGTGTGGTGAGCGTTCTGGTGTAAAATGGCTGCCGTTGCATCACCCAGGTGGGTGCTACATATTGGTGGTGGCTTAAGTGAGCTACCCGCTTCAATGTGAAGCGCTTTGGGTGTCTAGAAAAGCACTATATAAATGTAATGAAGATTATTATTATGAGCACCAGCTGTATAGGGCATCCTCCTCCTCCTCCTCCCTGTCAGCAGGGACCAGTGTTGTGGCTTCTCCAAGAAACCAGCAGCAGCCTGTTGCACCAGCTGAACATATCCTCTATTCTAAGTGTGGGTGTGAAGTCCACACTACCGGCTACGTTGAAATTAGTTAGTTTGACACTAAAGCTTTTATTTTGCCCTGTGATGGACTGGCGGCCTGTCCAGGGTGTCTCCCCGCCTGCCGCCCAGTGACTGCTGGGATAGGCTCCAGCATCCCCTCGACCCTGAGAGCAGGATAAGCGGTTTGGATAATGGACACTAAAGCTGTTTCGTTGCACCACAGAGACTTAAGTTACATCTGAACTAGTAGACTGTAACGGGGCCACGAGCCAAATCATTGTCGCCGACAGTGACTTCATTACCTGCCGCCGCAGCGAAGCCAAATCAGTGGTTTCAAAAGTAACATCAGCATAGCTCCAAAAATAGATTATATGACATTATAAACTACTTTAACATCGTAAACAAGCCAGGTCAATTTTATTTTTATAGCCCAATATCACAAATGACTAATGTGCCTCGGGGGGGGGGGGGGGGCTTTACAGCAACACAAAAACCTATCCTTACACCCTCACATCGGATGAGGAACAACTCCCTAAAAAAAAAAACCTTTAACAGGGAGGAAAAATAGGAAGAAACCTCAGGGAGAGCAGCAGAGGAGGCATCTCTCTCCCAAGACGGACAGAGGTTTAATGGATGTCGCGTTTACAGAATAAAACACAGTTTACAGAACACAACATTGAAAGACACAACATTAAACGTCAAGCATAGAGGTACGTTATAAGGCACAAACATGAGGGGGTCGGCACACGTAGCAGTATAAGCATTGTAAGGATTAATGTTTTAGTTCGGCAGAGTTGATATAGACTTAAGCAACAGGGGTATCAAGTGGTTATTTTCAACAGAATATCATTAGCTAAAAGCTGTGCAATTCCCTCTCAGCACCAGGTGGAAAATGTTAGCACACTTGTACTGATAACTAGAGAACATTTTGGATTTGTTAAATTCACTATTAGTGTGTACCAACTGCAAAGCCTGTGGTTCCTTTTGTCGCTACCCAGCATGCTGAATATGTGGACTATCCCTGCTTAGCAAGTTGCATCGCCTGTGGTGCTTAAGAAGGAGAGTCAACCCTATGTGATTGCGCACAGAAATGATGATGATATAAACCCCGCTATTTGGTGGAATTTCTGCTGCACTTGGTTTTCTTGTTCCAGCTGCACATGAAAGCCCACGTAATCATCCAGGTGCCGACACAATGCCAAAGCCGCCATTTTTTACAGTCCTGCTAACTGTGGATTTGTACTGAATCCCCCCCACTAAACTTTGAAATGCCCCTGTGGCAAAGTATGGCAGCGCAACACAAACTTGAAGCAATGGATTAAGAGCCCTGCTCTTACCAGTTTCATGTTGTAAAATCAAGGGTCAGTGAATCAGTTCAGTGAATCAGTTATCTTCTGCGTCTGCTTGGCAAAGGCAGAATCAAGAGTGCACGCCAAAGTCATCAAACATATGAAAGAGATCCAGTCGATCAGAGGAGAATGCGTGGCTGGGGTAAATTAGGGAGAGGTTGTTCCTCTGGAGGCGGCGCAGTGGTCGGCGCGGTCGCTTCATAGTAAGAAGGTTCTGGGTTCGAGCCTCGGGGTAGTCCAACCTTGGGGGTCGTCCCGGGTCGTCCTCTGTGTGGAGTTTGCATGCTCTCCCCGTGTCTGTGTGGGTTTCCTCCGGGTGCTCCGGTTTCCTCCCACAGTCCAAAGACATGTAGGTCAGGTGACTCAGCCGTACTAAATTGCCCCTTGGTATGAATGTGTGTGTGGGCTCTGTGTGGTGGCCTGGCGGCCTGTCCAGGGTGTCTCCCCGCCTGCCGCCCAATGACTGCCACCCTGAGAGCAGGATAAGCGGTTCGGATAATGGATGGATGGGTCTTCCTCTGGATTTTAGGAATGACTTTACACCTAGTAGGGGGTAGGTGTACATTTAAAGTTACATCTTAGCTCTGTGTTGGAACTAACTTATATAGAGCAGCTGGTTTAAATAAAGTTATAGCAAAAATCCACCCCTTACATTCAGCCTAAGCTATGTTCAAACTTACTCGTAGCTGGTGCAACAGGCTGCAGGCCCGTTCTTGGACCCACACCGGTCAGCAGTGACTTCGCACAGGCAGCCTAAATCTCGCCAACTCGGAGTTTTTCTGTTTTTTTCTCCACTACAAGCTATTCATCTGGAAAGGATCCTTTGAGAATTAATTGAGCTTGGCAGCTGGAATTCGGTTAAATGGGCGAATGGGGGGGGGGGTCGGCTTAGACGATGACAACCAGGGAACCGCACCGTGTTTGGAAAACAAGAACAGTGGCTGTGCTGTTTATCGGTCGTCGTCATCTAGACCGGTGGTATTTAATTATGTGCCACGGAGGTCTGCGGTTATGCAGGTTTTCTTTCCAACCTCACGCCACACCGGCTGATTTCACTGGCTAGTCCTCCTGTCTGGTGGTTATGTTAATTTGCGAAACCAGCTGGTGCAGTTTTGGGTTGGAAAGAAAACCTGCATACTCATAGACCTCTATGGCACATAATTGAATACCACCAGTCTAGACCCTACCCACAGTTCACTGGTTGGCACAGTGCAAAATTTGAGCTCTCATGGGGCGTCCGGGTAGCATAATGGTCTATTCCGTTCCCTACCAACACGGGGCTCGCCGTTTCAAATCCCCGTGTTACCTCTGGCTGGATCCGGTGTCCCTGCAGACACAATTGGCCGTGTCTGCGGGGTGGGAGGCCGGATGTGGGTATGTGTCCTGGTCGCTGCACTAGCGCCTCCTCTGGTCGGTCAGGGCGCCTCTTCACTGGGGACAACTAGGGGGGAATAGCGTGATCCTCCCACGTGCAACATCCCCCTGGCGAAACTCCTCACTGTCAGGTGAAAAACAAACGGCTGGCGACTCCACATGTATGTGGAAGTCTGCAGCCTTCCCCGGATCAGCAGAGGGGGTGGAGCAGCGACCGGGACGGCCCGGAAGAGTGGGGTAATTGGGCAGATTTTAAAATAAAAATAAAAATTCTGAGCTCTCAACTCTTACCAACAACAGGTTTTCGAGTCCTGTATCCAGAGCGAAAAATGAGCTCACGAGATCCGGTGTGTGAGGCGAGGTCGGCGTCCCCCGGAGGCCTCACAATCACTGGGGTTAACCTACTTGTTGAAACGTGTAATGCTCCGTGTTTAGTTGCTCCGTAAGATGCCGTCGTAAGGCGGTGTCCAGCGGCGATGCCGACCCAGAATCTCCACAGCAAAGCCGGTGAGTAACATGATGTCATCACCCACGTGCACAAGGGCGGAAAAAAAACCTACAAAAATACGAGGAATTATCCTTTAAAATGCAGCAAATGTAGATTACAATCGCCATTAGGACCAAGTTGTTGATTTGCCCGAGGTGTGTGTGTTTGTGTGTGTGTGTGTGCGTGTGTGTCAGAAATGGGGTGTGGTGAGTTATTTGTGGGGTTCAGGTTTTGAATGCTGCACAAGCACAACAGATCAGACTGGAGTGTTCTTCCGGGTTGCGAGGTGATAAGACCCGAAACAACGCTTCTGGTTGTTATTTCTAGTAATGTTCTCCCTGCAGGATGTATACGCCTTTCTAACGCCTCTGGCTGCAGTTCTACACACCCATCCATCCATCCACACACTCACACACTCTCGCTTTCACAGAGGCAGGCATATACACACCGCTGAGCACTGCATTACATTACTGCATCACGTCCCGTTGTTCTCGCTCCAGCATGTTGGGTTACCTCCTGAGGTGGGTTTGCTGTGTACGATGAGTGTTTTTGGGACGGTGTCTGTCCGACCCGGTTCAAACGGTATTTCTATAATTCATATTGCTGCCGGGGTTAACCTTCATGCAGTGTCACGCCCCTTTTCCACTACATGGTACCGGCTCGGCTCGGCTCGGCTCGACCTTTTTTTGTTTTCCATTACCGGAAAGTACCGGCATTGTGATAACCGTTACCACTTTTCTGGTACCGCCTTTGTCGAGGCTCCAAAAAGACTGGAGCGGGGACCCGAATCGATGCAGACCTGCGATTGGACAGAGAAATGCGTCAGTGTGTCATCAGCGTGCTCGTGGGATATCACCCCCCAGCATTTTTAAATACCGAAGCGGTGGAAGCGGTAACGGAAGACGACACAGAAGCGAGTCGAGTCGAGTCGGTACCAAGTAGTGGAAAAGGGGCGTTGGAGAGGTTGCATTTACGGCATATGATCATATGATACACATGAGAAGGTTTTGCAGACATGTACTGTAAAGAATTACAGAAGCCGCTTTCTTCTTTTCTTTTTCTGCCCTTCTTCTCTGTTCCTCTCTTTCTTTTTCTTTTTTTTGTGTGGAGAAAAACGGCGCTGTCACATTTCGGGCCCTCAGTATGAATGGCAGGGTGAAAGCTGCACACTCTGTTTGCTATGAGCAGCTGCAATAACTGCATCTCAAGTTAAGTGGTAGACGGGCTTAACTCTGAAGCCCCAAGCTCCCACAATACAGCCAGGTGGCACAGGGCGGCACGGTGGTTAGCGCTGTCGCCTCACAGCGAGAAGGTCCTCGGTTCGAACCCCGGGGTTGTCCGACCTCGGGGGGTCATCCCAGGTCGTCCTCCGTGCGGAGTTTGCATGTTTTCCCCGTGTCTGCGGTGGGTTTTCTCCGGGCGCTCCGGTTTCCTCCCGCCATCAAAAACACATGCATGTTAGGGTTAATACTCCTGTCTGTGCCCCTGAGCAAGGCATGGCAAGATGAGCTGCAGTTGGTCCCCGGGCGCTGCACGGCGGCTGCCCGCTGCTCCTAGCCACACAGCTAGGATGGGTTAAATGCAGAGAGGAATTTCCCCACAGGGGATTAATAAAGTATATCAAAATCAAACCAACACTTTATTATCGGTGTTTGTGAGAAACACAAACCGAACCTTTGTACAGACAATTCTCCTCATGCTCATTCTGGTTGTTGACATTGTGGTAAATTGTGTGTTAGACTGCAGCCATGCAGGGCTAAAACACCACACCATCACTGTGCACGGAGGCCGTACCTCCCCCAAACTAGCAACTCGCTGGACTTTACCCAAATTGTTAGAATGTGATTTGCTGGGGCGTCCGGGTGGCGTGGCGGTCTATCCCGTTGCCTACCACCACGGGGATCGCCGGTTCGAATCCCCGTGTTACCTCCGGCTTGGTCGGGCGTCCCTACGGACACAATTGGCCCTGTCTGCGGGTGGGAAGCCGGATGTGGGTATGTGTCCTGCTCGCTGCACTAGCGCCTCCTCTGGGTCGGTCGGGGCGCCTGTTCGGGGGGGAAGGGGGAACTGGGGGGGGGGGGGTAGCGTGATCCTCCCATGCGCTACGTCCCCCTGGTGAAACTCCTCACTGTCAGGAGAAAAGAAGCAGCTGGCGACTCCACATGTATGGGAGGAGGCATGTGGTAGTCTGCAGCCCTCCCCGGATCGGCGGAGGGGGCGGAGCAGAGACCGGGACGGCTCGGAAGAGTGGCCGGTAGACTTGTACACGATGGTGGAGATAGTTCTCATATGTTTTGTGCTAACCTGTACAGATTTTGATATTTTGTGTTATTTATTTTGATGATTGTGTGGGGATATTGAAGAGCCATGCGGAGTTACTCGCTCAGCCCAAATTTAAAAGTTAGAATAGAAGAGAAGAGCGCCCCCTTGTCTATGTGTGTGTGTGTGTGTGTGTGTGTGTGTGTGTGTCCAGACACTGTTACTTACTGTCTTTCTAACACTGCTCTGCCCTACAGAGTGTTCACACTGTTGCGGTAAGTGTGTGTCTGTGTGTGTGTGTGTGTGTGTGTGTGTGTCTGTGTGTGATATATTGTCCTTCGCGTCTCTCCTGTCTCTCCCACATGCACCATGCTCTTATCCGTGTGCACTGCTGTTCTCTCAATTAACCAGGTTTTCTCTCTCTCTCTCTCTCCTCCACACTTTCAACTCCTTTTCCTTTCCCCCCCTTTTACTGGGATATTTTCCCTCTTTCTGTTCTGTCCTCCCTTACCTCTCCTCATTTCTTACTTTTTCCTCCTTCGGTTACTCCTCGTTTACTCATCCTGCTCAATTCTCTTCCTCCTCTCTCTCTCTCTCTCTCTCTCTCACTCTCGGTCCTGGTGGCTGTGCTACATCGGGCCATGCTCTGTGTGTGTGTGTGTGTGTGTGTGTGTGTGTGTGTGCTGTGCTACGCTACACCGCGCTGGTCTGCACACCGTTTGTATGTGTGCCTGCTCTGCAGCGGAGGAGACACAGGCCTCGCGGAAATAACCTCAGTGTATGTACCTACCCGCCCCCCCAAGTTCTACCTCCCTCTCTCTCCCTCTCTCTCTCTCTCTCTCTCTCTCTCTCTCTCTCTCTCTCTCTCTCTCTCTCTCTCTCTCTCTCTCTCTCTCTCTCGCTCTCTCACATACTTTCTGTTCGTCTTTCATGGTTTCAAACCGCACCAAATAGTAATTGCAATAATTGTTGTGTGTATGTTCACTGACTTGGAGCACCACATTGTTCAAGTTTACTCTGTTAGGACAAGTCAGATTCAGATAGTGGGCAGCACGGTGGCGCAGTGGTTAGCGCGGTCGCCTCACGAGTAAGAGGGTCCTGGGTTCAAGCCCCGGAGTAGTCCCAACGTTGGGAAGTTGTCCCTGGTCGTCCTCTGTGTGGAGTTTGTATGTTCTCCCCGTGTCTGTGTGGGTTTCCTCCGGGTGCTCCGGTTTCCTCCCACAGTCCAAAGACATGTAGGTCAGGTGAATCGGCCGTACTAAATTGCCCCTAGGTATGAATGTGTGTGTATGTGGGCCCTGTGTGATGGCCTGGCGGCCTGTCCGGGTGTCTCCCCGCCTGCCGCCCAATAACTGCTGGGATAGGCTCGAGCATCCCCGCGACCCTGAGAGCAGGATAGGCGGTTCGGATAACGGATGGATGGTTGGATGGAGGATATCGGCGTTCTGGATCTCTTACATCATGCTATATATTAGAGGCTCTTTACACCTGGCATTAACATGCGTCTTGGGTGAGCCGATCACAAGTGGGCAGCTCGAGGTATTTCAGTTCACACGTGGCATTAGACCGCATCCCCACATGCGTCTCGGTGATCAATTGTAATCAGCTCTCACTTCCCCTCTGTAAGCAAATCAACACGTACTCCAGTCTGGTAGGGGTGTGTGGCGTAGCCTCGGCTGCAAGTGGAGAGAGGGAGCGTGGCTTGCGGGAGAGCAGACGTGACGGGGAAGCTGATTAGCGATCAGCTGGGTCCTGGGCGAAATACAGGGCTGACGGGAGGTGAGGAAAGGAGAAGGCGAGGAAACAACTCCGGCGCCAGAGCCCACTGCCCCGTGTGAGTTAACAAATGAAAGACATTGTTAAATAAAGCCTGTGTCGATCGCCTAAAACCCGTGTCCGCCTTCATCGTTAAACCCTCCCCGTGGCACAGACGTGTCACAATCACACAAACACAAGGAGAGGAGTCGAAGCAATAGGCGTTTAACAAAATGAGACATCCTTGCTCACTCCAGCCTAAGTTTAATGCGCCGTCACATTGTCGTACAAAATTTGAAGTGCTCTTGAAGAAATACAAGGTATCATCCCATATCCCAACTGCACTTCTTTTCTTTTATTCCAATTCCACTTTGTTATGAAGCACAACAGGTTTTAAAAAGTGCTGTGTTAATAAAATTGTCCCTATGTGTAAATGTCTTCGTATGTGTCGGCCCTGTGATGGCCTGGCGGCCTGTCCAGGGTGTCTCCTCGCCTGCTGCCCAATGGCTGCTGGGTAGGCTCCAGTATCCCCGCGACCCTGAGAGCAGGATAAGTGGTTTGGATGATGGATGGATGATGATGATGATGATGTTGTAGATTTGTCTGAAAACCGTCAGACCCCTGACCTGAGACATTGCATTTGAGAAATAGTCTATTGTGGGTAAATAGTTTCACATTATTACAGTGGCATGGATGCACTTGGGATCAACTGTCCAAAGTAACGGGGAGTACAGAAGAGAGGTGAAGAAGGGAGTGCAGGCAGGGTGGAGTGGGTGGAGAAGAGTGTCAGGAGTGATTTGTGACAGAAAGGTACCAGCAAGAGTTAAAAGGGAAGGTTTACAAGATGGTTGTGAGACCAGCTATGTTATATGGTTTGGAGACAGTGGCACTGACCGGAAGACAGGAGGCGAAGTTGAAGATGCTAAGATTTTCATTGGGGGTGACAAAGAAGGACAGGATTAGGAACGAGTATATTAGAGGGACAGGTCAGCTTGGACGGTTTGGAGACAAAGCAAGAGGCAAGACTGAGATGGTGGGGACATGTGTGGAGGAGAGATGCTGGGTATATTTGGAGAAGGATGCTGAATATGGAGCTGCCAGGGAAGAGGAGAAGAGGAAGGCCAAAGAGGAGGTTTATGTGTGTGGTGAGGGAGGACATACAGATGGCTGGTGTGACAGAGGAAGACGCAGCGGACAGGAAGAGATGGAAACGGATGATCCGCTGTGGCAACCCCTAACTGGAGCAGCCAAAAGTAGTAGTAGTAGTAGTAGTAGTAGTAGACAACAGCATGGATGCAGCAAATTTATATCGCACCAGATAGACAAATAATCTGATGAGGAAAATTAACTGTGAGTGAAGTAGGAGGCTCCGATTGTTTGCCCTCTTTCATTTGGTGCTCAAAATACACAGAAAAAGTTGAAAGTTGAAACTCATTCTTAAAACCCGTTATGTAGGAAAATGTAAATGTCTGAACAGTAGAGTTTGTTATTCTCAACCCGAAGCCCGTCAGGCTTTACCCGACCACGTCGGTTCAGGCTCAGAGCGGGTTTGAGGGGGTTGAGCTTGGCGCCCCGGCGGATAAATGAACTTGAACCTGAAGTTGAACTGGAATGTGCGGGGCCTCTTCCACAGTTGTGGGTCTGATGCGTGTCAGAAATTACAGACAAGGTTAAAAAAAAAACTAGGGTTCCGCGGTGGGGTAGCGGTCTAAGCATTGGCGTTATGTCGATGCAGTTGCCCACTGGGGACCGGGGGTTTGCGCTTTGGTCTCATCAGAGCCGACTATGGCCGGACTCGATGAAGCAGCAATAATTGGCAGCGCTGTCTTCAGGAGGTGGGCAGAGTCAGCATGTGTTCATCACATGAATGCGTCTCTGTGTGTGTCAGAAAAAGCAGCGGTTCGGCCTGGATTCGCCTTGTCACGAAAGTGGCGAAGCGTCTCCTTCGAGACTGCAGGCCAGAGAGATGCAATTGGCAAACGCATGCAGTACGAGGGTGGGTGTTTGAACTAAGAATAAGGAAGCGATTGGCCACTAAATTGGGAGAAAAAGGGGAAAATCAGAAATAAATTTATAAGAAAAAAAAACTAAACCTAGAGGAGGCTTTGGTGACTGCTAGGCGGTCTTTCAATGCGGCCTTGGACACACGTGCGTTTACACTTCAAATGCGATGTGGACAAATGGCGTCCCAGCCCATCTCCGAATGCGGCCTGAGTGATGGGACCTCAAGACGCATTCAGCGGACGCACTGGGTGCAGTCACAGCTGTACTTAGAAACTGTCCACTTGTGATCGGATCACCCAAGACGCACGTTAATGCCGGGTCTAAAGAGCCTCTTAGAGCCCCGCCCAACTGGCGTGCAAACGAGACCATATTGACCCAACACATTACTTTGCAAATTGTATTTGTGCCTGATTCGCTTTCAACTGTGTCGATCTTCCCTCCATCTTCAATACCATCCATTTACACCAAACCTTTCTCTTTTAATCCATCACTACTTTTTATCCGTTAATCTTTTTCAGTTAATCCATGGTTTTTCCCTTCATCTAAATGTCCAAACACATGCTTCATTTAATGATACGACCGTTCTGTGGCAGTGTGGCTATATGGAGAGTGTTGGTACATCATATTAGTTCTTCCCTGAGGAATTCTACAAGGTCGTCCATTGTCTACCACGGTTATCATTATTGAATTACGTAATTTGTACCTCTGGCCACATTACTACACCGTATTTTCTCTCACGCCACTAATCTTACTAGATCCTTTTTTTCCGCCCCATCGTGGGAGAAATTACAAGATCATATTTTCTCTTCCGCTGTGAAAATTACAAGCTCATATTTTTCGGTGACCCGGGGAATGTTAGCGTTTTACATTTTCTTCCAAATACGTGATTGGCCTGTATTTTCTGCTCCACCAGTAACATTCTTATGTTAGGTCAGTCCTTCTGTTCAAAGGTGAATGCTTAACAAATCATTTGTTTTGGCTTTTGTTTATTTTTTCCCTTGCCCTCCCTTAACGTTTCTTCCTTACCGTTTGAGAGGAGCTGGTGAACGGGGTCGCTGGTTACACACACTGTTCGAGAAAAAAAGTTGTGGTCTTCCGTTGACCCTACAAAGCCGATAAAATCATTTCCAGAGTTTGTGTCCATGGTTTTATGTGCCACATGACATCTGAGTGGGTTGCTGAATACGTAATTGTCTCTTCAGAGGGGGAACTGGGGGGGAATGGCGTGCTTCTCCCACGCGCTACGTCCCCCTGGTGAAACTCCTCACTGTCAGGTGAAAAGAAGCGGCTGGCGACTCCACATGTATCGGAGGAGGCATGTGGTAGTCTGCAGCCCTCCCCGGATTGGCAGAGGGGGTGGAGCAGCGACTGCAAAGGCTCGGAAGAGTGGGGTAATTGGCCGGGGGAGGAAAAGCGGGGGGCACAAAAGAAAAGAAAAGAAATGTAAAGGGAATAAAAGGCCACCCTGGCTGCATTCATGGCCTGTCACCAGTCTAAGACCTTGACTTGTTTTTATTGTGTTATTAATTTCGAACAAATACTCAGATGTTCATTCTGAAAATGTGCCAAATGTACAAAGCTTGAAAAATTGTATTTGAGACCACACCAATTCTTCCAGTCACCATTGCTGATTCTTTTTCTTTCTTTTTTTTGTTTCCCATTGGGCAAAAGTTAGGGATACTATCTGGTACCAGGTACTTTTTTTGGTACCACCTCTATCAAGGTTCCAAGTGAGCTGAGCCAGTGCTAAAAGGTGACATGAAAATAGCACTATAGATAAATAATTAAATTAAATTAAATAAATATATTTATATTTATTTATATTCATTTAAATATAAATTCAAAAAATGTATTTTTTTTTAGACTAGTCAACACACCCACAAATGACCAGCGGGGCTTCGCCGTGATACTATCTGCAGTGGAAAACAAAATCCCAAAAAGTAAAGCGAGTAGAGTCGAATAGAGTAGAGTCGAGTTGAGGCGGTACCATGCAGTGGAGAAGGGGCAATAGTCAGCATTAGATTCTTTGTAAAAAGTCTTCCTCCCCACCTTTCTGTCTTCATATACATAATGCATCTGTCCATTCAATCCAGACCACAATCAAATATGACTTGGTTAATACTTGCTATGACTGTTTTGAGATATGTTTATTGCTTATGGCATGAAACAGGCTGGTACTGTCTCATAATGAATTTACTTTTCTTTTTTTTGTTAGCCACTAGAGGGTTTGGGTTGGCCACCTAGGCTCATGAAGAAACATTTAGAAAAAGTTTTGGGACTCATAGGGAACTATTTGACTCATTTTGTGCTGGTCAAAGCAGTGCACACCTCCTGTTTGGTGCATTTGGTACTCCACGCATCAAAGATTTACGAATCATTGGTATTACTGGCGGCACGGTGGCGCAGTGGTTAGCGCGGTCGCCTCACGGCAAGAAGGCCCTGGGTTTGAGCCCCGGGGTCGTCCAACGTTGGGCGTTGTCCTCTGTGTGGAGTTTGCATGTTCTCCCTGTGTCTGTGTTGGTTTCCTTACTGGGGGCTCCGGTTTCCTCCCACAGTCCAGAGACATGTAGGGCAGGTGAATCGGCTGTACTAAAATTGTCCCTAGGTATGAATGTGTGTGTGTGTGTGTTTGTGTGTGTGTCTGTCTCTCTCGGCCGGCCCTGTGATGGCCTGGCGGCCTGTCCAGGGTGTCTCCCTGCCTGCCACCCAGTGACTTCTGGGATAGGCTCCAGCATCCCCGCGACCCTGAGAGCAGGATAAGCGGTTCGGATAGTGGATGGATGAATGGTATTACTGGTTTACCCAGTATCAGTATCATATCACATTCTCTATCCTGTCTCCCCAGTCTCTCTCTCTCGCTCGCTCTCTCTCTCTCTCTTGGTTTCTGTCGTTCTCTTTCTCTCTCCCCCTTCCTCCCCCCTCTCTTTATCTGTCTTTTGTTTATTTTTTTCTTGCTGTCATGTGTGTCTCTAGCTGTCTCTGTGCTTGCAGTAAAGTTGCTCACCATTGTTTGTGCTCTGTGGAAGGCAACCCCAAAGTTATGCTTCGTCTGTGCATTTTGTGCGTGCACGCATGTGTGTGCGTGCATGCATTTCTCTATGTGAGAGATTGTTTCGTGTGTGTGTGTGTGTGTGTGTGTGTGCGTGCGCGTTACGTATGCGCGTCTTGATCTCGTTGCACTACCGACTGGTCGACAGTATGTGATGACAAAGCATGTGCCGGGCTATGTGTGCAAACTGTTTGCTGATGATGCAATGCGGACAGACTGGCTTGTCATTTGTCATGCATGAAACAACGGTGGACGTGTGGCAAAGTCTGTTTTGTACCCCCTCGGATAAAATTAACTCCTAACGCCGAAGACGGCAACTCAGTAGCCCTGATAAAATGGATTCTAGGGCTGTCAGTCCATAGTGCTGCACTCTTAACAGGGCCATTGTATTATACGTGTGTGTGCGTGTGTGCGTGCCCCTTGTTCAGTGCCCCTTTTGTCCCCCTTGTGTGGTTGTGTGGGCAAGTGTGAGTTTTGCAAGTGCTTGTGAGAAAGTGTGCCAGCTACTACGTCGGCATGCATGCTTTATGGGAGCCTACTCATCATTCAAAGTCCATAGATGCTGTACCAATTGAAGCCACTGGGGGGGTACCATTTTTGTCTTTTTTTCCCTCCGGCTTGCTGAAATGTGCTTGAACATGAGGAAGATGTGAAGGTTTCTGGGACACGGACTGCCTGTAGGGTCCTTTAGGTCAGTGTTTCCCAACCCAGTCCTCAAGGACCCCCTATCCTGCTGAATTTCTTTGCAACCTTGAATGGGCACCTGTTTGTAATTATTCAACCAATCAGCAATGAATTGTGTCAGATTTTGCACACCTTGCATAATTAAGTGCTATGAGATGATTGGTTGAGTAAGTACAGGCAGGGCTACCTATGCAGGGTTACAATGAAAATCTGCAGGATAGGGGGTCCTTGAGGACTGGGTTGGGAAACACTGCTTCAGGTTGATAAGTTCCTCAATGATCGTCCTTTGTCATCCCTTACAATTTTACATACTGCAGTAAACACCACCAGCGTGGTTATTCCAAGCAGGTCCAAATAAGACACTGAGAATTATTTGAAAATACAATTGGAGTCCATTTTATATTATATGCACACACATACACACATTGGAAGATCCAGTTGGTTTTGAATATTATAATTATGTCAGAGAATATCTTACTTGTCTAACGGCTTTGGGAATTGGAAATTCATCAGTCACTCTCATCTTTCTTACAAGAGCTATTAATTGTTAAACCTTGTGGCATTTCTATCCAAAACTTATCTAGCTGAAAATTAAAACAATGGATAGGGGGCGTCCGGGTGGCGTGTCGGACTATTCCAACACGGGGATCCTGGTTCGAATCCCCCCCATGTTACCTCCGGCTTGGTCGGGCATCCCTACAGACACAATTGACCGTGTCTGCAGGTGGGGGTGGGGAGCCGGATGTGGGTTTGTGTCCTGGTTGCTGCACTCCTTTGGTTGGTCAGGGCTCCTGTTGGGGGGGGGGGACTGGGGGGAATTGCGTGATCCTCCCACATGCTACGTCCCCCGGGGGAAACTCCTCACTGTCAGGTGAAAAGAAACGGCTGGTGACTCCACATGTATCGGAAGGAGACATGTGGTAGTCTGCAGCCCTCCTGGGATCGGCAGAGTAGGTGGAGCAGCGACCGGGACGGCTCATAAGAGTGGGGTAATTGGCTGGATACAACTGAGGAGAAAAGGGGGGGGGGATCAATATTCAATGAACACAGTCTGCTGCCTTTTTTCCCACCCTGCATTGTCGCCTTGAGCTAAGTGATAGAGACATCAGCCTGTCGTGTCTGTTATCATATCTACCTGTACCACAGTGTGAGCTGTGGCTCTGCGTCAGTGTCACCAAGACAAAGTATTTCTACATTTCTCATTCCGAGTGAATCTCTGGGATTTTATTGTTTGGTTCTCTCGAGAGGGTTTTGAACGAGGCAACAGTCTCTGATCACGCGCCACTTCAGGTTTCTTTTAATTTAACCCAACTGCTACATGAGCTGTTTTGTATGAGTGGCACCCCCTGGTCAAATGAGGAGTACAAATAATTGATTTATGTTAAATGGATTAAAGCAATCAGATACATTTATTTTGTTTAATTGATTGGATATTCAGACAGGTTATTAGATATTTGGACAGGTTGACGGACGAGATCAGGCAGGAGTCTCCATGGACTATGATGTTTGCGGATGACATTGTGATCTGTAGCGAGTAGGGTGCAGGTTGAGGAGAGCCTGGAGAGGTGGAGGTATGCACTGGAGAGAAGAGGAATGAAAGTCAGTAGGAGCAAGATGGAATACATATGCATGAATAAGAGGGAGGACAGTGGAATGGTCAGGATGCAAGGAGTGGAGGTGACGAAGGCGTATGAGTTTAAATACTTGGGGTCAACTGTCCCAAGTAATGGGGAGTGCGGAAGAGAGGTGAAGAAGAGAATGCAGGCAGGATGGAGAGCATGGAGAAGAGTGTCAGGAGTTATTGTGACAGAAGGGTACCAGCAAGAGTTAAAGGGAAGGTTTACAAGATGGTTGTGAGACCAGCTATGTTATATGGTTTGGAGACAGGCACTGATGAAAAGACAGGAGGTGGAGGTGGCAGAGTTGAAGATGCTAAGATTTTCATTGGGCATGACGAAGAAGGACAGGATTAGGAATGTTTATATTAGAGGGACAGCTCAGGTTGGACGGTTTGGAGATAAAGCAAGAGAGGCACGATTGAGATGGTTTGGACATGTGTGGAGAAGAGATGCTGGGTATATTGGGAGAGGGATGCTGAAGATGGAGCTGCCATGGAAGAGGAAAAGAGGAAGGCCAAAGACGAGGTTTATGGATGTGGTGAGGGAGCACATGCAGGTGGCTAGTGTGACAGAGGAAGATGCAGAAGACAGGAAGAGATGGAAATGGATGATCCGCTGTGGACCCCTAACAGGAGCAGGCGAAAGTAGTAGTAGTAGTAGTAGATTCATTCATTCATTCATTCATCATCAGCCGCTTCTCCGGGGTCGCATCGTGGTGGCAGCAAGCTAAGTAGGGCACTCCAGGCGTCCCTCTCCCCAGCAACGCTCTCCAGCCCCTCCTGGGAGATTTCAAGGCATTCCCAGGCCTGATTGGACCTGTAGTCCCTCCAGCAAGATCTGGGTCTACCCCGGGGTCTCCCCCCAGTTGGCCGTGGCCAGTAAACCTCCAAAGGAAGGCGCCCAGGAGGCGTCCTAATCAGATCCCCGAACCACCTCAACTGACTCCTTTCGATGCGAAGGAACAGTGGCTCTACTCCGAGCTCCCTCCAGATGTCCGAACTCCTCACCCTATCTCTAAGGCTGAGCCCAGACACCCTACGGAGGAAATTAATTTCAGCCACTTGTATCTGCGATCTCACCCTTTGAGTCACTACCCAAAGCTCATGACTATAGGTGAGGGTTGGAATGAAGATTGACTGGTAAATTGAGAGCTTTGCCTTCCGGTTCAGCTCCCTCTTCACCACAACGGTCCGGTACAACGTCCACATTACTGCTGATGCTGCACCACTCCACCTGTCAATCTCCTGCTCCATCCTACCCTCACTTGTGAACAAGACCCTGAGATACTTGAACTCCTTCACTTGAGGCAACAACTCATCCCCGATCCGGAGGGAGCAATCCACCATATTCCGGTAGAGGACCATGGCCTCAGACTTGGAGGTGCTGACTCTCATCCCAGCCATTTCACGCTCAGCTGCAAACCGCCCAGTGCGCGCTGGAGGTCGCGTTCTGATGAAGCCAACAAAACCACATCATCTGCTCAGAGCAGAGATGCAATTCTGAGGTTACCAAAACAGACACACTCCTCACCTTGACTGCACCTTGAGAAATTGAGAACCAATTCGAATGGACTGATGATATGAAATAAAAAATCTAAGCTTTTTTTTCTTCCCCCCTTTTTCTCCCCAATTGTACCCGTCCAATTACCCCACTCTTTCAAGCCGTCCCAGTCACTGCTCCACCCTGTCTGCCGATCCAGGGAGGGTTGTAGACTACCACATGCCTCCTCAAATACATGTGGAGTCACCAGCTGCTTCTTTTCACCTGACAGTGAGGAGTTTCACCAGGGGGACATAGCACATGGGAGGATCACGCTATTCTCCCCAGTCCCCCCCCCCGAACAGGCGCCCCCGACCGACCAAAGGAGGCGCTAATGCAGCAACCAGGGCACATACCCACATCCGTCTTCCCACCCGCAGACACGGACAATTGTGTCTGTAGAGATGCCCGACCAAGCCTGAGGTAACACAGGGATTCGAACCGGCGATCCCCGTGTTGGCAGCCAACGGAATACACCACTGTGCTACCCGGACACCCCAGTCCAAGCTGTTTTTATCTAATCACCTTGAAATTAAATTATTCACTCACACTTTTATCAATTTGGTACCCAGTAATTCTATTTACCAACACTTTTATCAAATTAAGGACACTTCCAACATTTGAAGCTGTCACGACCGATGAATCAAATCACCTTCGCCCAGCCGCTGGCGTCTTTGGGATTGTTCAACCAGTCAAAACAGGGCTGCTGTTTGAGTCTCATTTAGTTCTACTTAAATCAACCAGTCATTAATCACTTCTTACATTACGAAAAAAATGAAGCAACTCATGATCCTGGCTTCTGCGACAACTCCAGAAATGTTGGCGAGTGAGGAGAGCTAAAGATATGTGCTGCTATAAAGCATTAAAGATTTCACCTTTTTTATTTTCACGTTCAATGTTCAGAAAAGTAGCAAAATCGTATATTTTCTGCACCCCAGGCAGTTATTCTCTCTTAGCCTCTCCCTCGTATCGAGTCATTTGGCGTCGTCCATGCGGTTTCATTCGAGGTAGGATTTTCGCACACCGTCGACAGATGCAAGTAAGACGTGTTCTATCACCTTTAACCTCCTTGACTAAATTCATCTTTTGATAAAAGTTTTTGAATGTTTCTGATGGGTCAGCTTGCTTTTCTGGGTCATCAGTTAGACGAGCCGACTTTAGCTCGGTTGAACCACTGCTGAAGCTTCTGTTTTACCATGTCAACGTTAACCGTCCAGTCAGGATATTTGACGTTAGATACTCCGCTGGAGCTGTGCAGTCAATATGAGGCCTTCTTCCAGTTGCAAACTTAAAACCATGATCCCGTATCGTTCCGCTCGCAGTAAAGTCACACAGCAGTTGTGCTTTGCATCTATGACACTGTGTGACCTTGCTTTGTTTAATTAAGTTTCCTGTATTAATCCCCTTGGGGAAATTCAGTTACTGCAGATGAACCCATCCTAGCTGTCATCTGTGTAGCTAAAGCTAGCCTTCATGCTGCACCCGGGGACCACCTCCAGTGTTTTTCCCATTGCCTTGCTCAGGGGCAGACACACGAGTATTAACCCTAACATGCATGTTTCTTTTGAAGGTGGGGGAAACCGGAGCAGCTGGAGAAAACCCACCGCAGACACGGGGAGAAAATCCAAACTCCACACAGAGGACGGCCTGAGATGACCCCCAAGGTTGGACAACCCCGGGGTTCGAACCCAAGACCTCGCTGTGAGGCGACAGCACTAACCACTGGGCCACCGTGCCACCCGTATATACGTTACTTATACATGGTGGCACGGTGGCCCAGTGATTAGCACTGTCCACTCACAGCAAGAAGATCCTGGGTTCGAACCCCAGGCCATCCCGGGTCCTTTCTGTGTGGAGTTTACATGTTCTCCCCGTGTCTGCATGGGTTTCCTCTGGGTGCTCTGGTTTCCTCCCACCCTCAAAAAGACATGCATGTTAGGGTTAATACTCCTATCTGTACCCCTGAGCAAGGCAATAGAAAGAAGAACTGCAGTCGGTCCCCGGGTGCTGCGGCTGCCCACTGCTCCTATACAATAGGATGGGTTACATGCGGAGAACACATTCGTTGCAACCATACAGCTGTACAATGACAAAATTAAGAGGCTTTCTTCTTACTTATATTTAACCATAGAGGGAAAGTAGGCAGGGAAAACAGCTGCTGGATCATTTGATTGGGGTAAAAACTTGCATACGCCTGGCTGACATGGAAATAACTGGATTGGGGTTAAGAAATGCCGATACTCCTCTTTCATATCATCTAGCACTGGCAATACATCAGTATAATGACATCATGATACGAGACGCGATACTGTCTGGGGTTTTGGTTATGGCAGTATGCTGATATAACTTGAATGTTGTCAATCCCTGGTCTTTAAGGCTACATCACAGTAACATGAGACAATCCTCTTAACTTATTAAACTTTTTCAGCCGAGGGAAAAGAACAAGGAATGCCTCTACCTGCTTGGCCATCACATGCACATTTCCTAATGATTAGCAAAGTTTTTTGTGTGTAAATATCTGAAGAAAGTACTGATGCTCATCCCTGAAATACTGTCACATTATCAATATCAAAGTATTAAGTCGAAAAATATTGTGATATTTGATTTTCCCAATATCACCCGACCCTACTCCAGTCGCCTTGTGCATGTGAGGCATGGTCCCCTCTCTCTCTCTCTCTCTCTCTCTCTCTCTCTCTCTCTCTCTCTCTCTCTCTCTCTCTCTCTCTCTCTCTCTCTCTCTCTCTCTCTCTCTCTCTCTCTCTCTCTCTCTCTCTCTCTCTCTCTCTCTCTCTCTCTCTCTCTCTCTCTCTCTCTCTCTCTCTCTCTCTCTCTCTGCCAGTGTCTGCTTGTCTCGTTCCTCCTCTCATTTCCTCCTCCGAGGGGGAGCATGGTTGTAGATGTGCTTGTCAAGAGCTCTGTAGTTTGGGATGCTGGCTGCCATCTGGACTTAGGCTTTGTGAATGATCGGCTGTGAACCAATAGTGTTTAGACATGGTCAAACAGTATTAACAAAATAATAATTTGTTGTAGCCTCGCTGGGGGAATCAGAGGGGCGGGATACGTCATAGAGCACCATCTAACGGGGCAGACCCAGATAGCAAAGAATCTTTGGCCCAAATATGGCCCACATCTGCAGTTATCTTACGGCCCACATTTGGCCCTGAATGACGGCGTTGACTCAGGGTGAGTGTGGCTGCCTCAACTCAGCCACACTTGGGCCACATCTGGCCCACATAGTATGTGCTGTAACCCAAGTCAAGCCCGGTTCATTACATTTGGGCCACGTCTGGCCCACACAACAGTTGCCAGTGCCGTAACTGAGCCGTAAGTACTATCTGGGGGAGGTTTTAGACCATCAAAGCAAGCTAGCCAAATGACAGGTGTGCAAATGTGACTGCTAGCATATGCTAACGATCACAAATCAGATAAATTTGCAAATACTGTTTGACCCAAGTCTGATATTGTCATAAGTAAACATGCATACACACGATCACATGACGTTCACATCTGTACATTTTTGCAATGGTTTCATGTACCACAAATCACTGTTTGGTTATTTGAGTGAGTTTTACCTGCCCAGTGCTTCAGAGTGTGCTGAATCTCGTTTCTCTTTTCCTCTCCTCTTTCCTTCTCCATTTAATTTTTCCCTCCCTTTTTTACTTTTCACTTTTTCTATGCCATTCCTAATTTCTTCCCTCTCTCCTCTGTGGTTTTCCTTCTGTTGTCTACCTCTCTCTTTTTTCACTCTCTACCTTGTAATATTTCTCCGTCTTTCTTGTCTGTCTTGTATGTCTCTGTCTCTATCTCCCGTTTCTTTTTCCCTATTACTCCCCCATCTGTTTTTTCTTCCTCTCCTCTCTCTATATGTTGTTGTTCCCTGTGTATCTTACCGTCTCGCTCTCTGTCACTATCGCTCTGTCTCCCTTTTACCCCATCTCTCTCTCTCCCTTTATGTTTGTGTGCGGTTTTCTTTCTCTCTCTCTCTCGTTCTCTCTCTCTCTGCGTGTATCGCAGACCATCACAGACACCAGTCCCATGCGTCGCTCCACCTCCAGCCTGGTCCACGGCCGCTCAGGTCGGGGGGTAAGGCTGGACGACTACTCCCTGGAGAGGGTGGTCTCCGAGGAGAGCAGGCATGGAGGAGGAGGAGGAGGAGGACGCAGGCACAGGGACAGGAGTCACCGCGCCTCCCAACGCTCTCTGACTAGATACACCGATGCTGATACGGGTGAGTCACACACCGACATAGACAAACCTGAACACACACTGGCAGGCGTGAAAACAGAGACACACATCCAAGTACACATACACACACAAGCATGCATCACTACAATAGTATTTGCACACCTTCTCCTGGATCGCCACCTTGCTGTGATAAAGAAGCTTACATGTACCAATGATCCCAAGAGCTATGCCGTCCAAAGCTTGGCTCCTGGTAGGATCACCCAAGGCGGATAGGCGGAGGTGGGGGGTGGGGGGGTGTTCCAGACAAAGCGCGATCCAACAAAGACCTCAACGGTGGAATTGGTGGAAGATGTCTCCAGGTCACAGCGGCAGTGAAGGCTCCAACAGAGGGTGGTCCGCAATCATCTTGGTTCTCCATGCCATGGACTCTGGACGCCCCCTGCCAAGGACCCTGTGGTGGCTGCAGATGCATCAGGCTCTCCACATAAAAAGCTGTCACGCACGGGCGTCCTCCCATTATGCGGCTCCAGCATCGGCATCTACACCCACCTGAGGACCCAGAGGGAGGGTCATACTCAAACGCGAGTGACTGCCGATGATGACTTGCACACAAAAATGCATATACACAAACATTACATTGTATTTACTGGAATAAATGCAGTGTAATTGCCCTTCAAGTTGAGACTGGGGAAACTCAACACTAACATTGCTGAGATGAAGCTGTCTGTCGTCAAGTAAACATGGCAGCACACACTGTAAACACGCATTATTACGTTTGATTTTTAATCTTGACAGTATGCCCAGCATCTTGACCTAGCTGCGTGGGTAGAAAGTGAGCATCAAACCCAAAAACATATTGCTCTCGTTTTAATCAGTGAGATTGTCCTAATCAGCTGCGAGCATTAAAATGCACAGCAAGCACCTCTTTTCCAAGGCGCATTAATGGACGCCATTTCTCTGTCTTGTAACACTCGCCTTGTCATATTGCTGTGAAAAAAGGCGGTGATCTTGAGTCAAGTAAGGTAACCTGACTGTGCCATAGTTTGTTGACGTTTTGATTTGCTGCCTTGGCGTTTTCTAGTGTAGACAGCCTGGTTGTGCCACAACTTCACAGTTTGATGCACACATGCAGTTAGGATAATGTGTAGGTGAGATTTTCAAGTGACCTGAAATTTATAACACACATGCCTGGTGAATGGTTTTTATATTATATATATATATATATATATATATATATATATATATATATATATATATATATATATATATATATATATATATATATTCTGTTATCTGGCTAATCCCACCGGTTTTAGCATACGCGCTAAATGGCTAATCACACCGGTTTGACAATACGCGCGAAAGGGACACTGCTTGGCATCTTCCTCATCATATTCTTCATATATTTTATAATTCCATTAAAATGCTGTTACCCTCTTCCAAACTAGATTATGAAAAATTCTAACCTAAACTACATTATAAACTACATTTTAAACTGCATTATAAAAATTCTAGCTGATTTTAGCTTTGAGGAAGCAACGATTTAATATTGAAAAATATAGCATGTGCTAATGCTATGCTATGCTAATGGGTTCGAGCCCCGGGGTAGTCTAACCGTGGGGGTCGTCCTCAGTGTGGAGTTTACATGTTCTCCCCGTGTCTGCGTGGGTTTCCTCCGGGTGCTCCAGTTTCCTCCCACAGTCCAAAGACATGTAGGTCAGGTGAATCGGCCGTACTAAAAAATGTATTCGTAGGTGTGACTGTGTCGGCCCTGCGATGGACTGTTGGCCTGTCCAGGGTGTCTCCCTGCCTGCCGCCCAATGACTGCAGGGATAGGCTCCAGCATCCCCGTGACCCTGAGCAGGATAAGCGGTTTGGATCATGGATGTTATCTAGCTACCTAACACTGCCAAATGTTGTTAACGTTATGAAGGTTAATAAAATGCAGCACATCCCTGTGTAACCACTGTTTCTCCTCAGTGGGAGTCCCAGCAGCCACAGAGATTGTAGTTGAAGCATACCAGCGAGTGATTCCCAACTTGTGAATCAAATACAACACACACACAGATGCACGTACACTAAAAAAGGCCCTGGACCAAGGAAATAGTGTTTGGATTCTGAGTCGTCACTTTTTCATTGATTTGTGTTCAAACTATTTACAGGGTTCCCATGCACCCTGGAGAACCTGGAAACTCATGCCGTCATGTAAAATCTCTGGAGAATGGTGAAATTGATCAAATGTCCTGGAAATATTATTTAGGTCATGAAAATTAGAAGGTTAGGGTGTAAAATTGTATTTTTATCTATTGAGTTGAGATAATTTTAACATTTGTAGTGGATATTACATATTGCACTACATCAGTGCTTGAAGTTGGGGAAATATTTTCAGTGACCAGCTAAAAGTTACACAGTCCATTTAGAGACTGTCAGGGCTCCCACTAATAGTTAATGAATTATATGACCTTCTGTGAGAAACGGCTTTCGTGTCTATCAAAGCAAATGGCACGAAAAACGTCTTTGAAAAGTCCTGAGAAATGATTTCCTAAGAAGAGCGAGAACACTGTTGAATTTAGGATACATAACACCGCCCGATTTAGCTAAATCGAGTACTTCAACCATGGATGTGAGAGTGAAATTATTTGGTGTTGTGTAGAATGGACAGACAACCCATTTGGGGGACCACTTCTGCCAAGAAAATAGACCCTAACCCCCCCCCCTATGGTCTTTCCTCCAGGCCTGGGCACAGACCTCAGCACGACCACACAGTCAGGTGATCTGCCGCCGAAGGAACGGGAGCGAGAGCGCGGCCGAGCCAAGGACCGACGTCACCACCACCATCACCACCACCACCATGGCTCCATGGACAAGGAGCGCTACGGACCCGACCGCCACGACTACCCCCACAGGCACCCCCATGACCGCGACCGCCACTGGTCCCGCTCACCTAGCGAGGGGCCGGACGGACGTGGCCACAGACAGGTGGGCACTGCACACACCAAGGGACACATGGAGCATACGAAACGTCAGCTCCACCCTCTCAGTGCTGAGTAGCACACACCCACCTCAAGTCCTCCACCCAACCAGTGTCTCAGTTGTCTTTGGGCTCATAAAAGCCTGTCCAGCTTTTCTCTTCCCCTCTATAGTCTCAGTCTCCACCTGCTGACTGAAGTAGTTTCATCTCTGGGTGGAGTGGATCAGTAGGGTGTGATGGCTCTCATCTGGGTTCGCCAGGTCCGGTCTTTTACGTGGAAGTACTGTAGGGACGCTGACATTTTGTACGCTCTGTGTACAGGGCATAGCTGAAAACTTACACATCCTTATGTGAGTGGCACTTCCCTGCTGTGTGACAAAACACACACACACACAAATAAAATATTAAATGTTCCTCATGTCACAGATAATGCTTCAAAACTAAAATGCACTCACATGAGTACAACCTACTGAGACTCAAATTTAACATTGAATTTTCTAATGGTTATCAAAAACATTCAAAGAAAATTCATGCTTACATCCGGGTGGCGTGGCGGTCTATTCCGTTGCCTACCAGCACGGGGATCGCCGGTTCGAATCCCCGTGTTACCTCCGGCTTGGTCGGGCGTCCCTACAGACACGATTGGCCGTGTCTACGGGTGGGAAGCCAGATGTGGGTACGTGTCTTGGTCGCTGCACTAGCGCCTCCTCTGGTCGGTCGGGGCACCGACCAGAGGAGGCGACTCCACACGTATGGGAGGAGGCATGTGGTAGCCTGCAGCCCTCCCCAGATCGGCAGAGGGGGTGGAGCAGCGACCGGGACGGCTCGGAAGAGTGGGGTCATTGGCCAAGTACAATTGGGGAGAAAAAGGGGGGAAATCTAACAACAACAAAAAAAGATCAAAAAGTAGCACATGTGCCAAGATGGCTACAATTTTTATTTGGTTTTTTTTCTCTGTTAGTTTGTGATACAGCGGCACAGTCAGTTGAAAACAGCTGTGGAGTCCTTGATGTTATTTTTATTTTGTATTTTTTTTTTACCTTAACTTTTGTGCAAAAGACTCCAGCACATGTCTGTGTGCCCAGATTGCAATGTGACATGAAAAGAGTTCGTATTCCTCAACTCCTTTATTATCCACTAAGAATTATGAATGATTATTCTCATTCACCTACTTATTGATATCAATCTCTCTTCTTTGTGTTGCGCTTTTTTCCTTTGTCACTGTTTCTCTCTCTGTCCATTTTTCCTCCACGTGACGTGTGGCTTCTTGGTGTCGATTTTTTGCCTCATCACCATGTTTTTGAATGATTTTCAATGGTGTTTATCTTTCTATTTCTCTGTATTTCCTACTCCTTTTCTATCTCCCTCTCTCTCTCTCTCTCCTATATTCTACATCACTCTGCTCTACTCTGGTCTCTGTTGTTGTGGTGCGGTTTGATTTTCTTTCTTTACATTTTGCTGTAGGGCAGTAGTTCTGTGAGCGGCAGCCCCGTCCCCTCCACCTCGGGGACCAGCACCCCGCGGAGAGGCCGTCGCCAGCTGCCCCAGACCCCTGCTGTCCCCCGCCCACATGTCACCTACTCCCCCGCCGTCCGCAAACCCAACTACGGCCCGCCAGGGCCCGGCCGCCTGCGCTCCCCCTCCCCCCGGCACTTCTCCCCGCCAGACCACGACAGGGGCTACCATCATCGGGCCCCGTCGCGCCACGCTTCCCCCCACCACGGGGGCTCCTCGTCCAGGCACGGCTCGCCGCGCTCCCCCAGGCACCAGTCACCGCGTTCCCCCCACCACGGCTCGCCGAGGTCACCTCACCGAGGACGCTGGAGCGGGCCGCCCCCTGGTGACAGCCTGGAGGGCGACGGGCCCTTCTACGAGCGCGACTACGAATACGAGCGTCACCATGAGCCCCCGGCTTACAAACAGAGCCTCTCCCACAGCAACCCGCATCCGCACGGCGGGAACCCCCACCCGCACCCGCATCCCCACCCACGCTCCCCAAGGACTGCCCGCCACGGGCCCCCTCCGCCCCCTCACCCGCATCCACGAAGGGTGCCCAATGGCTACCGCTCCAACTCTCCCTCCCCCCACCGGCACGGGCCCCCGGGGGTGCCGCCTCATCCACATCATCGGCCCCCACACGCCCGAGGACCTCGCAAGGGCCTACACGAACCTTACAGTGAGACGGATGAGGACGACTGGTGCTAGCGACCGCGAAGAGCAGGGAATGAGGGGGAGGAGGGGGGGGAAAGGAAAGAAAAAGAATAACACTATCCTCGCATCTTCCGGTCTTGGATTCTGGACTCACAAAAAAAAGGGGGGTGGGCTGGAGTTGAGGAGGTCCAGGGGGATCTGACCCTTCTCTAAGCCCGCTACCGCCACCCCATCCCGCTCTTATTAAGAGGATGGCGGAGGATGATGAAGGCGGTGGTGGCGGCTTGGGGGGTTGAGTGTGTGAGACTCTTTGAAAAACTATCAGACAGAGCGACATGAGCAGACTGGATGAAGAAAGACAGACGGGACAGACAGACAGACAGACAACACGGGGGCGAGGCCGGTGCCTTGGTTTCCCCCTTTCCTCCCTCACCCTCTGAACTCCACTACTCCAAAGCTTCTCCGCTTGACCAGCGAGGCCGGGCCGCCGAAGGAGGGAGGGAGGAAGCAGCAAAGAGGGAGGCGTGCGGGGGGAGGAGGGGGGGGGGCACGTCATTGCAAAAATGGACGATAGCGCTTCAACTGAGCCGAAAAGCACCTCCACCAGACCGACCCGGGAACGGGGTCCACGGTCGAGACGTTTGCGAACTGCCTCCGGCCCCGTCTTCTCCCGCCAAAGCCCGGTAATGTGTTGCGAGTCGGAGGAGAGGAAGGAATCCGGTGCTTGACGACTCTCCTCCTCGACGGATGTGTTTATTAAAGAACGGAAAACCAGGAAAAAAAAAAAACAAAAAAAAAAAAGCCAGGACGCCCTACCCCCTTACAAGCCAAGCTATGCCTCCAGAAAAATCGAAACTGAACACTGAAGAACGAAACAAAAACTTAAAACATGAGAAAAAAACAAAAAACGAACATTTAAAAAAAGGGAGAACAACCACTTGAACCTTTTTTTTTTCCTTTCCAAGGGACAGAACCAGGAAGCTCCGCCTATACTGCAAAAACCAGCCAATTACAGCGCTGGCTGATATTTGATGAGTTTTATCATCTCTGTTTACTGTTAAAGACTCACCCAATGCTGACGTAACTGGTGTGACATCACTTCCTGTGTGGTGGCGGCGGGGGTTGGGTGCGGTGCGACCCTGCTTCCTGTTTCAGTGCACAAGGGGGGGGGGCGGGGCCACAGACAGGTCCAACACTTTCTTTTCTTTTTCTTTTCTTTTTTTTTTTTTGAAGGCTCCTCTCCAACCTCGGTCATTCGACCCGGTGCGCTGCAAACGACGACGACAACGCGACAGGGAGTGACATCACACGGCTTTGAATGGGCGGAGGAGAGGAAAGGAGGGATTGGGGGGGGGGGGGGAAGACAGATTTCTTCAGTATTTCTTCTTATGATTGAATTCTCCTTCTCGTTCTTCTTCGGACATCGGAGCTAGGTTCTTCTGTTGCATTCGCTCAGCCTCCTTTGATCCTTTTTCGGAGTCCAAAAGTGTGATGGAAACCTGCATGACCGATTCAATACATACTAGAGAGGAAACCCAGCCGGTGTGGGCGGGACCTGGGGGGCTTTCTAGGAAAACTTTACGTTTAGGTTTACAAAGACGTCCCCTTTTCTCCTCTCTCGCTCTCTCTCTCACGTCTCTCTGAAGTCAGAACGTAGTCTTTCAGGTTCCAGTTACTCCAAGCCGGCTCGACAGTAGGCCTTTACTTCTTTTCGGTTTTTTATTCGTTAGTTTACTGCCGGCGGGTTGTTCAACGTCCGTCCGTCGAGACGGGGGGACGCCGCCGCACCACAGCGCGGTATTTGACATTTTGCCCAGCTGAGGAACGAGAGGGAGAGCGGGAGACTCGAGAGGAGCGAGCGTCTTCCGCAACTGATTTATTATTGTTAATAATGATAGTGTTATGACTAACGATATAAATGTCCACACAAAAATAATGATGACAATGATGTTGAAGATGATAGTGATGATGATGATGATGATGATGATAATGACCGATTGATAGATTGGTTGCCGTAGATTTTTGTCATGTGAATTAGAATTCAGTAAGCTATGTCCATCTCGTTTCCATCAACTGTGTATGTTTTATTTTTTTGTCGTTGTTTTGTGTTATTTTTCCCCACGAGTTGACTTCAACGCCGTGTAAACCGGGGTTTCCAAAGCCTACATGCAACATTTCAGGGCAATGACGGCTGGCGAACGTCCACCAAACAGCGTTGCGTGTTGTAACGCAACTTTTAAGCTCTGACGTCACACTCTTTATAATGTGGTGTGTGTGTGTGTGTGTGTGTGTAGTGGGGGGGGGTTGTTGTACAATTTTTGTTTATTTTTTTGTAATGTGACTGAAACGACGAGGAGGTAGGGGGTTAGTAGTTTTAAGAATTGCACTTCAGTCGGTCCCAGAGCCACTGGGTCAGCGCCCGTGCTTAGACCAACCCAAAGAGGACGGAGCGTTGAAGGTTGGAGCGAGGGCGGGGCGTCTCTATCTGGGCGGCGTTTGTCTGCACCGTCACCTCGAAAAGTGCTTTCTTATTTTTCCTTTCTCCTCCTCCTCTTGTTTCTGTGCATGTTTCCCCAGACGGGCCTGTTGCCAGAACTGTAGAACACAAGGAAAGGGCGGTGAACTACTTCTGACTAACTCCTCCCCCCCCCCCCAAAAAAACAACCTTCAAATCCCCCCAGTTTCTTATCCCCTTAGTTGATTCCTCCTCTGCCGTGGACCTGTAGCCAAAACGGTGTTGTTATCCGTGGACGTTAGTCTTTTTGCCAACAAGAGGAAACTTGTCAGCACGTGCAGCCGTAGTGGACCGGCCGCATCCTGACTTCCACACCGGCATCACCCGCCGAGAGGCCAAATCTGGATGGTGTAAACATAGCAGGGCACGTGAGTCAGGGAAGGCAGGCGTAGCGGGGGAGGTGCCGTGTCTGCTGTAGGTCTGTTCATCCAGGTAACGCTAGGCATGTCCCTTCTCTCTCTCTCTCTCTCTCTCTCTCCCCCTCTCTCTCTCTCTCTCTCTCTCTCTCTCTCTCGCTCTCTGTCTCTCTCTCTCTCTCTCTCTCTCTCTCTCTCTCTGTCTCTCTCTCGCTCTCTCTCTCGCTCTCTCTCTCTCTCTCTCGCCATCTCTCTCTCGCCATCTCTCTCTCGCTCTCTCTCTGTCTCTCTCTCGCTCTCTCTCTCTCTCGCCATCTCTCTCTCTCGCTCTCTCTCTCTCTCGCCATCTCTCTCTCTCGCTCTCTCTCTCTCTCTCGCCATCTCTCTCTCTCGCCATCTCTCTCTCTCGCTCTCTCTCGCTCTCACTCTCTCTGTCTCTGTCTCTCTCTGTCTCTCTCTCTCACCATCTCTCTCTCTCTCTGTCTCTCTCTCTCTCTCTCGCTCTCTCTCTCTCTCTCACCATCTCTCACCATCTCTCTCGCTCTCTCTCTCTCTCTCTCTCTCTCTCTCTTTCATTTTCTCTCTCAATTCAATTCAATTCAGTAATGCTTTATTGGCATGACTGCATACATTACAATGTTGCCAAAGCAGACATTTTGTTTTAAATAAAGGGAAAAAGGAATAGGTAGAACTGGTAGAAATATAAAGTAGTATTGGAACAGTAATTGACAGTAATTGGAACAGTAATTGACAGTGTTTTGGTCACTCACTGCCCCTTAGGCTATGGCATTGTGACACATGTTGTGCCACAAGGTGTGACCTTTGGCCCTCTCCTAAAGTAGGTGGCCATTGCTCTTTCTCATCCAGGAGTAGAACATTTGGAGTCTGGTTTTTCACATTTCTCCTGGTGTTTTTCTCTTTATGTTGTGGAATTTCTCACAATTTAGGAGGAAGTGCATCTCTGACCCCGTGTACACTTGGTTTTAAAATGTGGTTTGTTTTTTTTGCGATCGGCTCACAAGTGGAAAGCACTAAACACAGTGTAGACGACCACCAAAACGTTTTGTGAGCCGTATTTGACCACATATCTTTTGTAGTGTAAACGCTAATGTGTCCTGATGCGTCCCCGACAAGGACATAACAGGAACTCTTCTTCTTCGGAGTAACGAAATCTGCTCACAAGTGGTCAGCAGGACACATTTGGAGACGCATGATAGACACAGTGGTAAACGGCGATGCGTCTGGTTGTCCACTTGTGATCCGATCACCCAAAACGCATTTTAAAACTAAGTGTAAACAAGGTCTCTGTCTCGACCTCACCTGCCGTACAGTGACCACTCTCTCTCTCTCTTTCATGCTCTCTCTCTCTCTCTCTCTCTCTCTCTCTCTCTCTCTCTCTCTCTCTCTCTCACACACACACACACACCCCAAATCCAGGTACGTTGACGTCAGTTTGTTCAGTACACTGAAGACACGAACAGCACTGTAGGACAGACACCCTAAAGTATACCTGCATTCTTTAGATTTACAGGAGAATTATTGATTATTCGATAACTCTAGGACAAGATTATCAAGTATAGATAAACAAACTATTACACGAATCTAGATTTAATATAGTAGCTATAGTTATAAGACAAGACATAGGATATAGTAAGAGATTCAGATTTATTTATTTTGCGTACCATTGCTAATTAAACAGTCGGATCGATCTGCTCTGGGATTTCGTAGTGTTCCGTCGGCAGGGGGAAACCAGAGGACATCCCCAGAACCGCGACGTGTATCGACACTATGCAGACCTCATAAATACTCAGTCATGTTATTTCAGATGAAGATAAACCACCACCACCACCGTGTGGCGGTCGCACCGCAAGGCCGAGACAACGTGAAAAACGAGAGATCGATACGACTTACGCACAAACGCTTAACCTACAAACACAGCAACAGGGAAGTCCTCTCTTCCATATTCCCCATCCTCTGTCCACCCCCCCCCCCCCACCACCACCAGTGAGATCTTCTTGGTGCTCCCCAGACCCATGCTCTCTCTCTCTCTCTCTCTCTCTCTCTCTCTCTCTCTCTCTCTCTCTCTCTCGCTCTCTCTCTCTCTCTCTCTCTCTCTCTCTCTCTCTCTCTCTCTCTCTCGCTCTCTCTCTCTCTCTCTCCTCGAGTGTTTGCTTTGGGGCTGAGTAGTTAAGCATAGAATAGTGAATAGGGGTGTAACGCTTTTGTGTGTGTCTTGTTTTGTTTTATTACGACGGGGCACAAAACCTGACCCCAGCCCTCACCTCACCTCCCCTCCCCTCCCCTCCCGAGAGGTTTTTGGCGGGTGGGCGGTTCGCCGAGAGACCCCCATCCGCCAACAAGCCCTCACGTGTCCCGCCCCACCCTTAAAGAGCCACAGTGCCTTCTGTATCAGAGTCACATGTTATCACCCGCCCGACCTCCCCCCCCCCTACCCGCCCCATCTCACCCCATCCCTTCCCGCCCACCCCACACCCGTGCCCCCCGTCTGCAGTGGACAACAAGATCAATCAATGCTGCGCCTTAAAAAAACAAGTCCCACCGGCTCCCTTTCTAACATAAGAACCAGGATAGAGGTGTCTTCTTCTTTTTTTTTAGACTGGGCCTCAGTGAGGGAAACAGCTCGAGAAGTCGCCGGTATACTTCGACGCAGGGCGACCAAGGCCACTGTCAAATCCAGTACGACTCCCATTCTAAACTGGTGAACGATGCAAACGATTTTTTCCCCCCTAAAAAGTTCCCAAAGCGATTCACCACGTCTGAGTTCTACTGACTGTAAAGAGTCTTATTGGGGTTTGGACATTTTGAAGACTTTAATTAACACTGTCTGCCAAGTTAACGTCAAGACTCCAGTTGTAACTACTTGGGGGTCACGAACATACCGGATGCTGCTAGCTAGCTAGCTAGCTAGCTAGCTAGCTGTGGCATGAACTTGGTGTCCGTCGTGGAAGGTTATCTCGGGCGTGATGCAAGTCTTACTTACAGAGGCGAAAAGCAGTTTGCTTACTTCTCAGGTCCCTCTAGAATTAGGTAGCTAGGTAGGAAAATTAGGTAGCTAGGTAGGAAAATTAGGTAGCTAGGTAGGAAAATTAGGTAGCTAGGTAGGAAAATTAGGTAGCTAGGTAGCAAAAGAACAGCTGTAAGAGAGTAGGCCTAGGTTTATATTGGGTTAATGTATGGTTTTACCTGGCATGGTGGTCAGATGTTGTAATGTTGACCCCCCCCTCCCCTCCCCCGCAGCCTATCCCCCAGTAATCCCGCATTACAGACCCTGACCCACACCTCCCCATCCGCAGCCTGCCAGCAAACCCAACACGTGCCGCACCCTGTCATCACACGTGTTGACGGACAGGCGGGACGCCGGCTTCCATCTTGGCTCCATGACACCACGCGCTTTTGTCCAGAATTGTAATGGCGTATCCACATCAGCCAACACACACACACACACACACACACACACATACAAACACACAACACTGCCCTCTATGACGCATGTTGTGTGTGCTTTCCAAGAAACCAATCCCAGTCTAGGAAACAAAAAAACAGGTTTTCCTCCCTGTTGTTGTTTTATTATCACCGTTTATTTAACCTGGGTTGGGTTGGGTTGGGGGGGGGGATTTGCATAACCAGGTTTGTTATCTTTATTATTCCTTTGCTTTGATTTTTCATTCATACCACGCCCAAACATCGGTCTTTGTACGTCCAGCCGCTCCGTCCTTGTTCTTGTTTTCTTTACTTCTTCGTTCGGAGAAAACATAACAACCAGAGCGCACACACACACAAACACACACAAACCCATCCTCTCAACTGTGTGAAGTTGTGTCAGTTGATCCATGGCGAGGCTAACGTGTCGGGGGGGGGGGGGACGAATAAGGGCTCTCTGTAAAAAAAAGAAAAACGCATCAAAACGTTGAGAAGAAAAAAGGACCCAGTGGGTTTTAATGTGCAGTAGCGCCGCCCGGAAATGTGCTTCTGTAGCGCCGCCACGCCGTGGGCTCCCCTTTGTACAGCACTAGGTGTGTGCATGCGTGTGTTAGGGGGTAAGGGGTGGTGGGGTAGAAGAGGGGTGGGGTGGGGTAGAAGACTGGGGATGGAACAGAGGGGTTGGGGGGCGGGGGGGCGTGAGAGCGAATCTACCGGGGGTCGGTGGAGGTGGGAGGGGGAGGGCAGTAGCGGAGGGTAGTCAGGACGGTAACAAGTTCCACACGACTTCATCACGCGGCACTGGAGCGCTGTGGGCTCCACGGACACACAACTCATCGGCATGCTCGGGAGAAACATTGTGTCGTCGACTTTCCACCCACCCATCCATCCACCCGTCCGTCCATCCACCCACCCATTCATCCACCCATGGCTCATTCTGGAATGGAGGACCTGCACTCGGTCCCACATGTGAGGGTTGGGCTTCATTGGTTTGACAGAGAGAAATTCCTCAGTGTGTGTGTTTGTGTGTGTGTACATGTGTGTTTGTGTGTGTACATGTGTGTGTGCTGAGTGACGCAGGCTGTAGGGCAGCAGTAGGTCACCTGCAGGGCCTTAGGCTGAGCAGGACATGCGGCCTCTCTTGTCGGGGGAGACGCACAACATCCAACACACCGCACTCTGCCAGGTGCCACAACGCCGCCATCGTCATCATCATCCTCTTCATCACACCTTTACCTTTCCTCACTCTCCACCTCGGCTCTTGTTGGCATCATATCCTGCCTCCCCCTTCACACACACACACACACACACTCTGCCTGCCAGCTCTGGGTCTGGCTGAGGGGACTGGCGATGGGGGGGAGGGGGGGGGTTGCAGGACAGGAAGTCGACCCTCATCGTGTCCGTCTCTCGTCCCTCCTGCTCTTGTGTCTGTATATTCTGGCTCTTGTTAACGTCTGTGTACACATGTCATAAACTTTCTGGGGGGAAAAAAAACCCTCATTGTGTTCATCAGATGTCGTTCATTTGTCGTTCATCTGCTTCTATTTCACACCCAGCCGGAGGGAACCGGCTAGAGTCCGGGCCCCCGCGAGCGTCTGGCGCCCGGAAGCCCAAACTTGCTTTGGGGAAATAAATCTTTACAGCCTTTCATTATGTTGACCCTGTCTGTTTACCCCGCCCACACTCTTTATTTCTATCCCAAGCCGTCTGTCTGTCTGTCTGTCTGTCTGTCTGTCTGTCTGTCTGTCTGTCTGTCACTCTCCCTTGCGCCATATTCCTGTGCCATCAGCCTGGTTGTAATCCCATTTGCGAACACTAGGTGGTGGGGTTGAGCCATGACTGAATTGCTGAATCAGCTCAGACGTCATTGAAGGTTTTTAATGTGTGCAAGGAGGTTGAATGGCTATACGTCTGCGCGCGCTCTCGTGCGCGTGCATGTTGTGAACGTGCACAGGCCAACTGCAGTAGAGCATGCCTGCACTTTGTGTATGTGTGTGTGTGTGTGTGTGTGTGTGTGTGTGTGTGTGTGTGTGTGTTGGGGGTGAGTATGCATGATATGCTGGAGTTCAAACCTCTCTATTCCTGATACCCAAGAGACACGCTGAAGCGTCTCCTACTGTCGCCTTAGCAACCCTCGGGGCCTCTCTCTCTCTCT
>NC_079215.1:7834009-7856509 GCF_029633865.1 Lampris incognitus | reverse complement strand
ACATCAGGCCGGTACCGGTACCGGTACCAAGTCTAAGTTCTGATACCAAAGCCGCCAGTTTGATGTCGTAAGTTGAGGTGAAACGTCTGTTTGTTCTATGCTGGTCACGTGGACGCTGACGTCACTTGGGTGGGGAAAATGTTTCATTATATTTCACCTCTTTTGCCCCCAAACTGATGGTCCGAGTCTGAACCCTTCAGCAAAAGCAGCGGATCAGAACCGGTCCCCGGTATCGGCCGGTACTCGAAGATTCGCCGGGAGTCGGTATCGGCTGTGAACAAGTGACATCAGCGCGTCCTTGTACAGCTTCAGACACAAGTGCGAGTCCATCACGGCTGTGATAGTGACGCTCACTGACGACAAGGAAACCGGAAGTAGATGATGGCGTTTTTCTTTTTTTATGGTTGGAGTTCGTCACGTGTGGCGACGAGAGACCAGTTCTGCTATCTGGGCAATTGACCGTCTAATCCGGTTCACAGACGGGAGTTTCCGCAGCGTGTCGTCGTGTAGAACAACAGACAAAGATGAGCAGAAACACACCAGACAGAAACGTCACCATCTGAAATCCCCTTTCCGCATGTAAAACTGTTAGTCCGCCTAAAACTGGACTCTTAAAACACATGTAAACCCGTTAGTCCGCCTAAAACTGGACTCTTAAAACACATGTAAACCCGTTAGTCCGCCTAAAACATGTAAACCTGTTAGTCCGCCTAAAACTGGACTTGTAAAACACATGTAAACCTGTTAGTCCGTGTTGAGATATGACACCAGCGTATTTGTTTGACTATGTGTTACTGTGTACTATTATTTTGTTTACGACTTTGTTTGTCCACAAGTGGGCGGTGTTGCGCTTGCATGCGCGGATTGATTACGTCACTGAGACGCTGTTCATTTTCTTCTTCTCCCAAAACGACCGAATAAACGAAGGCCGCATTTTTTCCCTCCAGCAGAAGTTCGGTAGTCAGTACGATTCTTTATAACGGTTTAATAATCCACTTCATCTGCGCAGAGATAGACATAAAGTATTAGTCTAGTCTTCTAACAGGTTATGGGCCCAGATAACGTTGGATTATTTAGTAGCTTGATAAAAGAAGTACACGAAGTGTGATAACCTCGGATGGCGGGATGCGCGCAGGTTAGCACGGAGTAGCAAGTTAGCAAGTGTGAAGCTAGTTAGCATCGAGAGAGGCTATCGGGAAGCTAACGGAACGCTAAGCTAACGCTACCTAGGGAGATGGAGCGGAAGAAGAGCAGGTGGCCCACATTCAACGGACAGGCCGATGAGTATGAACTGTGGGAAGAGTGAATGCTCTGTTGCATGCATGGTGTGGGGCTGAAAACCACCATTCTTACCGAGCCCGCGGGACCTTTGACAGTGGAAGAGCAGGCCCTAGACGAGGAGCGGAACGCGGACGCCTACTGCGCATTGGCGCCGCCTTTATTGGACAACACAAGCTTGGGACTGATCTTCAGAGAAACGAAGAACAACGGTAGAGAGAGTCTACGGGTGTTGCGGGAACATTACATTGGTAAGGGCAGACCCCGGATTGTCACTCTGGATGTAACATTGACTGGGCTAAAGAAAGCTGATAATGAGACGATAACCGAATACATTATCCGAGCTGAACAAATCATTACGGCTCTCAAAGGGGCGGGAGAAGCACCGAGTGAGGGACTAATGATGGCCATGGTGATGAGGGGGTTACCCGAGAGATATAAGCCATTCACTCTAATGGTGACACATGGCGACAGTGAGTTGACATTGGGACAATTTAAGGCCAAATTGAGAAACTTTGAGGCGGCAGAAGATGTAGCTAATGCTACAGCATCGGACGAGACGTCCGATAGGGTGATGAAGGCCCGCGCAGCGCCTAAGAAAAAGCCAGTGAAACGCTGTGAGGGAGATGATGAACAAACGGTGTGCTGGCGATGCGGTGACAAAGGCCATCGGAAATCGGACTGTTCACGCAGCGTGTGGTGCAGCTTCTGCCGGGTCAAGGGTCACACGGACAAAGTGTGCAAGAAGAAGGACGGCGCTGATGGAGCCAGGTGTGCACGCGAGCAAGGTGGCGGCGGCGGTGGTGGTCACGGAGCAGGTCGAGGTCAGGGACCGGGGAATGCTGCGGAAGAAGAGAACTACATCTTCAGAGTGCAGGCTGGAGAGACCAGCTCAGCAGCACCAGGACGACGGCAACAGTTCAAAACAGGATTGATTGTGGACTGTGGGGCTTCTTCCCACATAGTCAATGATAAGAAGAAGTTCAAGAGCTTTGACAGCTCGTTCGAGCCAGAGAAACACTGCATGGAGCTGGCGGACGGTAAGCGCACCTTTGGTGTGGTGCAGGGCAGGGGAGATGCTACGGTATGTCTGCTCGACAGTGAGGGGCGACGGTGTAGAGTGACACTGCGGAACGCACTATATATTCCATCGTACCCCCAAGAGCTCTTCTCTGTGAAGTCTGCGACAGCACACGGAGCCAGTGTGTTCTTCGAAGAGGGCAGAGGTGCCCTGATGTCACCGGATGGTACCAGGTTTGACATTTTCGTACAGGGGAAAATGTACTATTTGCAAACTGAATGTGTTGTTGAAAAGTGCCATGTGAGCCATGATATAGAAACTTGGCATGAGATAATGGGCCACTGCAACTATGACGATATCATAAAGCTACAGGGTATCACTGATGGTATGCATATAAAGGGTAAAGTGTGTAAACCTGACAAAGAGTGTGCAGTATGCATAGAAGGGAGGTTTACCCAAAACAGGAACAGGAAATCTACAGACAAAGCCAAGACACCACTGGAGTTGGTAAACACTGATTTAGCCGGTCCTGTGGCAAACGAGTCCATTAATGGTTTCAGGTACATGCAATCATTTACAGATTTGTGCACAGGGGCAGTGTGTGTTTATTTCTTAAAAACAAAGACTGACACAGTGCAAGCGACCGAGAAATGTCTGGCAGATGTAGCTCCCTATGGGACAGTGAAATGCATAAGGTCGGATAATGGAACTGAGTTTACAGGCAAGGAGTTTCAAACCCTGTTGAGACGGAACAAAATAAGACATGAGACGTCCTGCCCATACTCTCCCCATCAAAATGGCGTTGCAGAGAGAGAAGGACGCACTATTCGAGATGGCAAGGTGTATGCTAATAGATAGTGGTTTACCAAAGAGCCTCTGGCATTATGCTGTACAGGAGGCAGCCCACAACAGAAACAGATGCTTCAACAAGCACACAGGCACTACGCCATACACGGCAATGACAGGAAAAAAGTGCAACATGGCTAGAATGCAAAAGTTCGGGACAGAATGCTATGCTTACCAGCAGGACAAGGGAAAGTTAGATTCTAGATGTGAGAGGGGGCGTTTTGTAGGACACGACAAGAACAGCCCGGCCTACCTAGTCTACTACCCTGACCAAGCGAAAGTACAGAAACACAGACTAGTTAAATTTGTACACAAGGCAACTAGTGAAAATGAGACTCAGACACAAGGTCTGCACCCAGAAGACTGGGTAAGAGAGAGAAAGTCTGTTGAGACAGCTGCAACTCAGCCTAGAGTACAGAAAAATGTACAGACTGACGGTACACAGTCAACACCCGAGGATGATGACGAGGAGCACCCAAGGGTGACATCACAAGCCTCAGCCAGTGGGAGGTACCCCCAAAGGGAACGCAACCCTCCGAGATACCTGATTGACTATAGTCAGGGCGACAGTGATGACAGCTCACTCACTACTATAGATTATGCATACAGGGCAGTGTGCCGTGTCCCTCTGACCTTTAAAGAGGCCATGGAATCGCCAGAATCAGAAAAGTGGCCCAGGGCAATGGACGAGGAAATGGAGTCTCTAAGAGACAACAAAACATTCACCCTTACGAAATTGCCAGAGGGCAAGAAAACAGTGGGAGGAAGGTGGGTGTATGCGATAAAGACAGATATAGACGGACACGACAAGTACAAGGCTAGATTTGTAGCAAAGGGATATAGCCAGAGAGCTGGGGTGGATTATGGGGAGACATTTTCGCCGACAGCCAACCTAACAAGTGTTCGAGTGCTTCTACAGAAGGCGGCTCAGTATGACTTGATTTTACACCAGATGGATGTAAAGACGGCCTATCGTCATGCCCCCATAGACTATGACATATACATGGAACAACCTGAGGGTTATATTGAGAAGGGAGAAAAACTAGTGTGTAAACTAGAGAAGTCAATCTACGGCCTCAAGCAGTCTGGCCGCAATTGGAACTTACTGTTACACGAGTGTTTGACAGGTGATGGTTTTACACAAAACCAATCAGACCATTGTGTGTACTCCAAGGAGTCACAGGAAATGATGTCATTGGTGTATTGCCCTACAGACGAAATGGTTGCGGATGTAATGACGAAGCCCGCATCCAAGGTAAAACTGAAGACATTTGCTAAGGCAATGTTTGGTGTGTGAAATGTGAGTGGTATGGGTTATACCAAGTTTTATTTTTATTTTTGTTCTATGAATAAGAAAAGGTATACAGTAAGCTCATCATTCTTAAGTGGGAGTGTTGAGATATGACACCAGCGTATTTGTATGACTGTGTTACTGTGTACTATTATTTTGTTTACGACTTTGTTTGTCCACAAGTGGGCGGTGTTGCGCTTGCATGCGCGGATTGATTACGTCACTGAGACGCCGTTCATTTTCTTCTTCTCCCAAAACGACCGAATAAACGGAGGTTGCATTTTTCCCTCCAGCAGAAGTTCGGTAGTCAGTACGATTCTTTATAACGGTTTAATAATCCACTTCATCTGCGCAGAGATAGACATAAAGTATTAGTCTAGTCTTCTAACAACATGTAAACCTGTTAGTCCCACTGAAATCGAACTAAATCTGGTTTCTGGAAGTGGGACCAACACGCCTAGATGACGCGGTCCGGGATGGATATAGTCTGGCATGTACACGCTTCTATCGGCCCCGAGCTGGCCCAGGCGTTCTGCGCATGATCCATAGTTCCCGCGGCGATCTTTCACCCGGAAGTGGAACAGCGTAGTCTCAACAGCATCAACATGGCGAGTGCTGGAGCGAGAACCACGTGTTTCTGGACAGACGAGGAGGCAAACTTTATGTTGCGTCCGCTAAAGCGGTTGCCGCGGTAGAGGCTAGTTCCCATCGATGCAGAGAACGGAACTGGAGCAGAGAACGGTCAACTGAGCATGCGCGAAATGCCTCCTAGCATCCAGGCGCTAGGATTCTAGGAAGACCCGCCCCTACTCTGCTCTGATTAGCTAACTTTAACCCTAACCCCGCCCTAACCCTAACCTTAACCTACCCAAACAACGGAGGCGACGAGTTCTCGCGCATGCTCAGTTGACCGTTCTCTGCATCGACGGGAAGTAGCCTCTACCGTGTTGCCGCTTGCTAACTTGTCTGTCGCTTGTTTGGTATGTGACGCAGTAGGTCAACCGGAAGAAGGTCGAATAGCAACCAGCTGAACGCGGGCATGTCGCCACCTACCGTACCGGGGCCGAACTTACTTCCGTCAATAAATCGATTCTCCCCCGGTTCTTGTGTACTGGGCCTACGACGGTAGTCCAGTTACATGGCTCCACTTAGCGGGGCATGTAAACACACTGACTGTGACACAATGACGCTCCTGGCTTTGTCTTTGTTCCAGGCCTTCAACATGCATTCAGATCACACACACACACACACACACACACACACACACACACACACACACACACACACACACACACACACGTTTGTTTCTCTATGCTTGTGGGGACCCCTCATTGACTACATTCATTCCCCAGCCTTTACCCCTAACCTTACATGTCTAACCTTAACCCTTAGACTTGGGCCAAGTCTAACCTGAAGCCTTCCCTCAACTGTAACCTAATCCCAAATCCAACCTTAATCCGAAACCCAAATCCCAACCCTGAAGTAGACCCTTTTCCTCATGGGGACCCATAAAATGTCCCCACAAGGTAGGTACTTTCTGTTTTTTCCCCATTGGGATAGAAAAACAAGCACGCACACACCAAACACACACACACATACACACACACATATACACACCCACCACCCACCCACCCACACACACACACACACACACACACACACACACACACCACCCACTCACCCACACACACACACACACACACACACACACCACCCACTCACCCACACACACACACACATATACACACACACACACACACACATATACACACACACACATACACACCCACCACCCACTCACCCACACACACACCCACACACACACACACACACACACATATACACATACACATACATACACACACATATACACACACACACACACACACACACATATACACACCCACCACCCACCCACACACATATAGACACACACACACACACACACACACATACACACCCACCACCCACGCACGCACACACACAAACACACACACACACATACACACACACACATCCTGACAATGTAAATACGTGTTAACTCTCCTCCCTCTTCCTTTGACAGGAAGTCATTGATCTGGGCAATGGAACAACCCCCATGCACACGCACACACACACACACACACACACACACACACTTGCGTGCACACACACACACACACACACACAATCTTTGCTGTGTTCCAACCCTTCACTTCCTCTCTCGTCATGTTTTATTGACATCCTTCCTCTCACACCCCTCCTGCCTCTTCCTTTAAACCCTGTTGGTCTCAGCTCACTCTCTCTCTCTCGAAGATGCCCTACTGCTCTGCCTATCTGTCTGCCTGTCTGTCTCTCTGCCTATCTGTCTGCCTGTCTGTCTGCCTGTCTATCAAGTCTGCCTGTCTGCCTGCCTGCCTGTCTCTCTGCCATCTGTCTGGTTGTCTGTCTGGCTGGCTGTCTGTCTCTCTCTCTCTGTCTCTCTCTGTCTGTCTGCCTGCCTGTCTGTCTGCCTGCCTCTCTCTCTGTCTGTCTGCCTGTCTGTCTGTCTGCCTGTCTATCTGCCTGTCTGCCTGCCTGTCTCTCTGCCTTCCTGTCTGTCTGTCTACCTGTCTGTGTGCCTGCCTGCCTGTCTGTCTGTCTCTCTGCCATCTGTCTGGTTGTCTGTCTGCCTGTCTATCTGTCTGTCTGTCTGCCTGTCTATCTGCCTGTCTGCCTGCCTGTCTCTCTGCCTGCCTGTCTGTCTGTCTACCTGTCTCTCTACCTGTCTATCTGTCTGTCTGTCTGCCTGTCTGTCTCTCTGCCATCTGTCTGGTTGTCTCTCTGCCTGTCTATCTGTCTCTCTGCCTGCCTGCCTGTCTCTCTGCCTGCCTGCCTGCCTGCCTGCCTGTCTGTCTGTCTGCCTGTCTGTCTGCCTGCCTGCGTGTCTATCCATTAGTGTGCGTATAGCTAGGGGAAGCCAGATGTGACTCACAGCTCGGTGCAGCAGCTGTATCGGTGGCTTAAAATAGCCTCCTCCACCACGCCGTGCCGCTGGCCTGCTTCAGCGCATCACTTCCTGTCTCTGCTCGCGGCGCTGCAGCCGGATCCACCTGTCTGTGCCTCGTGCTCGCTGATCTTACGTAGCCTGTCTGTCTCACGCACAAACACACAGTCGGACACACTAACAAGAAAACACACACACCCTTTTCCACCGTCACCCGTGTTTGCTGGGCCTGCTGGAGTCTGAGGAGGAAAGCGGTCGCTCCTCTCAGCCACGCGGCCATTTGTCAGTTGTCTGAGCAAACACACCGACGTTGTCGTGCACACTTGCACGCACATGCACGCCATGTCGGCCATGTCGGCCATGTCGGCCATGTCGGCCATGTCGGCTGACACTGAGTTCGGCTTCTGTGTCTCTTCCGTTTTTGCAAAGGCGTGTCTGTTTGCACACCGCCGTGCAGGCACACACTCGTGGGAACTCACCCATCCTGACTAAGGTTTGACCCCCCCCCCCCGCCAACAACACCACCACACCCCAGGCAGCGCTGCAGCAGAGCCGTGTTGGGATGCACCCATGCATATGGTCTCTGCACAGACATTTATAGCCCCGGGCTTTTAGCACCCACGTCACTGAGCCTGTCACCCCCCTCACTGAGCCTGCCCCCCCCTCACTGAGCCTGCCCCCCCCCGTCACTGAGCCTGTCACCCGGCAACCCATGCATCCCGAACAGACGGCCGCCTCCAGAGAGAAGGATGGGTTATGTGACGTATATGCACCATGCACTCCCAGTCACAGGGGTCAAGGAGTAGTGCGGCTGCATTGTTGCTGCAACCCTCAAGCACGAGAGTCTATTTCCTAAAATATATATACACACATATACACACACACACACACACACACACACATATATATACATATATATATGTATATATATATGTGTGTGTGTGTATATACGCGTGTGTGTGTATATATGTATGTATGTATGTATTTATGTATATGTGTGTGTACATATATACACACACACACACATATATACGTATATACATATATATACATATATATATGTGATAACAAAATGGCCGTTGCACATTCTCAGTCAAATTGTTGCGATGATCAAGACAATCTTATAATCATAAGCAAGGCTGTTGGAACCGGGGGGGGGGGGGGGCAGAGGGGACAAGTCCCCCTCAATGTGGGTGGGAGGCGAACAATTCCCCCCCCCCACCATAAACAAGAACATCAACTACTAGATATAGGCACAAATATACATGCATAATATCGGACATATACTCCCTGTATGCGCCAGAGTTCATGTCGTTCCCATCCCACAGTATGTAAAAGGCTTCACGTTTCTGTCTCAAATAGCTTAAAAATGAATAATTTAGCTGCCAAAATTAAAATAATAATAATAATAGTAATCTTCCGGAGGGGGCGGGGCTTATCGTATGGCCGTGAAACATGTTTTCCGTTGCTGAGAACGGTTGTAAAATGTCAGGTTAAAGCTGTTTTTTTAAAAGATTTTCCAGAGGAAGCATGCTCCCTGACCCCCCCCCCTACAGGGTATCCCCCCCTTATAGGGTATCCCCCCCTTATAGGGTATCCCCCCCGTATAAAACTCCCTCCTACGCCCTTGATCTGAAGTGAGTGCTGCAGAATGGATGATGAAGGGATGCAGAGTAGAAATAGCACAACATGCTAGATTTATTTGTCCGGCCCGAAATCAGCGGTTAGTCCCAGAGGGGCTTTACTACCACGACTACATTCAAGAACCATCACAGGTACCCCCCCCTACAGGGTACCCCCCCTACAGGGTACCCCCCCCCTTAAACCCTCGAGTCGAATGAGGAGAAACTCCACAGGGAAAGAGCTTGTCAGGAAACAAAGGGGAATAAAGGTGAAGAGGAGCATCGGGGGAAGGGTGCCTCCTCCGGGGACATGGTATATACACGTGCAGTAGATGTGGGGAGGAGGAGGAGGAGGAGGAGGAGGAGGACAGGTTTACAATAACCACCCAGTGAGGCGAAGCCGGGGTTACACACTAGAAGCAAACAGTGCAGGACACATAGGATCAACACATAACGCTACAGCAGGATAAGAGGAAGCTGATCATTGTGAAGCTTCCAGGGAAACGACTCCAAGTATATCTAGTGAGGAATGGGGGGTTCGGGGGGTTCGGGGGGTTCGTCTCATGGCAACTTCACCTACACCGAGACACGAGAGCGCACAAAACGTGACCTTGTTGTTGGTGGGGGGAATAACTTGTAGGTTCCTTCAAAACGAGTCTTGGGGAACTGCTCGTGGTTGTCTTTTAAGGAGCGCCGCACAGACGATGACCTCAGCATCCTTCTCCCAGTACACCCAGCTTCTGTCCTCCTCACACGTCCAAGCCGTCTCAGTCTTGCCTCTCCTGCTTTGTCTCCAAACCGTCCAACCTGAGCGGCCCCCTCTGATATACTCGTTCCTAATCCTGTCCTTCTTCGTCACCCCCGGTGAAAATCTCAGCATCTTCATCTCTGCCACCTCCAGCTCCACCTCCTGTCTCTTCATCAGTGCCACTGTCTCCAAACCATACAACATAGCTGGTCTCACGACCATCTTGTAAACCTTCCCTTTAACTCTTGCTGGTACCCTTCTGTCGCACATCACTCCCGACACTCTTCTCCACCCACTCCACCCTGCCTGCACCCTCTTCCTCACCTCTCTCCTGCACTCCCCGTTACGTTGACCCCAAGTATTTAAACTCATACACCTTCGTCACCTCTACTCCTTGCATCCTCACCATTCCACTGTCCTCCCTCTCATTCACTCATATGTATTCCATCTTGCTCTTACTGGCTTTCATTCCTCTTCTCTCCAGTGCATACCTCCACCTCTCCAGGCTCTCCTCCACCTGCACCCTACTCTCGCTACAGATCACAATGTCATCCACGAACATCATCGTCCACAAGACTCCTGCCTGATCTCATCTGTCAACCTGTCCATCACCATTGCAAACAAGAAAGGGCTCAGAGCCGATCCTTGATGTAATCCCACCTCCACCTTGAACCCATCTGTCACTCCAACCGCACAACTCAACACTGTCACACTTCCCTCATACATATCCTGCACCACCCCTACATACTTCTCTGCAACTCCTGACTTCCTCATACAATACCACACCTCCTCTCTCGGCACCCTGTCGTATGCTTTCTCTAAATCTACAAAGACACCGTGTACCTCCTTCCGGCCTTCTCTATACTTCTCCATCAACATTCTCAAAGCAAACATCGCATCTGTGGTGCTCTTTCCTGGCATGAACCCATACTGCTGCTGCTGATCGTCACCTCTCCTCTTAACCTAGCTTCTATTACTCTTTCCCAAATCTTCATGCTGTGGCTGATCAACTTTATACCTCTGTAGTTGTTACAGTTCTGCACATCACCCTTGTTCTTGAAAATCGGTACCAGTATGCTTCTTCTCCACTCCTCAGGCATCCTCTCACTTTCCAAGGTTGTGTTAAACAATCTAGTTAAAAACCCCACTGCCATCTCTCCTAAACACCTCCATGCCTCCACAGGTATGTCATCAGGACTAACCGCCTTTCCACTCTTCATCCTCTTCATAGCTGCCCTCACTTCCTCCTTGCTAATCCGCTGAACTTCCTGATTCACTATCCCCACATCATCCAACCTTCTCTCTCTCTCATTTTCTTCATTCATCAGCCCCTCAAAGTACTCCTTCCACCTTCTCAGCACACTCTCCTCACTTGTCAGCACATTTCCATCTCTATCCTTGATCATCCTGACCTGCTGCACATCCTTCCCAGCTCGCTCCCTCTGTCTAGCCAATCGGTACAAGTCCTTTTCTCCTTCCTTAGTGTCTAATCTGTCATACAACTCACCATACACCTTTGCCTTTGCCACCTCTCCCTTAACTTTACGCTGCATCTCCTTGTACTCCTGTCTACTTTCTTCATCTCTCTGACTATCCCACTTCTTCTTTGCCACCTCTTCCTCTGTATAATTTGCTGTACTTCCTCATTCCACCACCAAGTCTCCTTGTCTTCCTTCCTCTGTCCTGATGACACACCAAGTACCTTCCTAGCTGTCTCCCTCACTATTTCTGCAGTGGTTGTCCAGCCATCCGGTAACTCTCCACTACCACCCAGTGCCTGTCTTAACTCCTGCCTGAACTCCACACAACAGTCTTCCTTCTTCAACTTCCACCATTTGATCTTCGGCTGTGTCTTCACTCGCTTCCTCACCTTGGTCTCCAAAGTCATCCTACAGACCACCATCCGATGCTGCTAGCTACGTTCTCCCCTGTTACCACCTTGCAGTCTCCAATCCCTTTTAGATGGTGCCTTCTACATAAGATATAGTCCTCCTGTGTGCACTTTCCTCCACCCTTGTACGTCACCCTGTGTTCCTCCCTCTTCTTGAAACATGTATTCACCACAGCCATTTCCACCCTTTTCACAAATCCACCACCACATGTCCTTGCATATTTCTCTCCTTGACACCACACCTGCCCATCACCTCCTCATCACCTCTGTTCCCTTCACCAACATGCCCATTGAAGTCCGCTCCAGTCACCACGCTCTCCTCCTTGGGTACCCTCTCCATCACTTCACCCAACTCACTCCACAATTCTTCTGTTAATAAGCACGTCCTTATTATTAACAGCTCTTTATACAGTTATTTGGTAGGTATGCATTTCTTAATTTCAGAGCAGCGACCGGAGGAGTCAGATGAGTGGGGGGAATTGGCCGGATGCAATTAGGAAGAAAAAAAGGGGGGAAATCCACACAAAAAGAAAAGAATTATAATGTACTAGTCAGGATAATATATTACTTTGACCAGCTGAATGGCTGTCCGTTCCCCTGGGAACGGGGCGCGTGGTTCGTGAGGAATAGTGCATCTGCGTAATCGAGAGGAAGAAGAGAGAGAGGAAGAAGAGAGAGAGAGAGAGGAAGAAGAGAGAGAGAGAGATAGGAAGGAGAGATAGAGAGAGAGAGGAAGAAGAGAGAGAGGAAGAGATAGAGAGAGAGAGGAAGAAGAGAGAGAGAGAGGAAGAAGAGAGAGAGAGAGAGAGAGAGAGAGAGAGGAGAGAGAGCGAGAGAGAGAGAGAGAGAGGAAGAAGAGAGAGAGAGAGAGAGAGAGAGAGAGAGAGAGAGAGAGAGAGAGGAAGAAGAGAGAGAGAGAGAGAGAGAGAGAGAGAGAGAGAGAGGAAGAAGAGAGAGAGAGATAGAAGAAGAGAGAGAGGAGAGAGAGAGAGAGAGGAGAGAGAGAGAGAGAGAGAGAGAGAGAGAGAGAGAGAGAGAAGAAGAGAGAGAGAGAGAGAGAGAGAGAGAGGAAGAAGAGAGAGAGAGAGAGAGAGAGAGAGGAAGAAGAGAGAGAGAGAGAGAGAGGAAGAAGAGAGAGAGAGAGAGAGAGAGAGAGAGAGAGAGAGGAAGAAGAGAGAGAGAGATAGGAAGAAGAGGAGAGAGAGAGAGGAAGAAGAGAGAGAGAGGAAGAAGAGAGTGAGAGAGAGGAAGAAGAGAGAGAGAGATAGGAAGAAGAGAGAGAGAGAGGAAGAAGAGAGAGAGAGGGAAAGAGAGAGGAAGGAGAGAGAGAGAGAGAGGAAGAAGAGAGAGAGATAGGAAGAAGAGAGAGAGAGGAAGAGAGAGAGAAAAAAAGAGAAAGAGGAAGAAGAGAGAGAGAGAGGAAGAAGAGAGAGAGTGAGTTAGTTAGATGACTTGTAAATCAAGCGCTAGCTCGACTAGCCAGCTGCAAACTTAACGAAGTCTTATTTATTCTACAATAAGAACGTTACACGGTACACTACATGAACGTTGCCCGTGGCAACGGGCAGCCATTGAGCCGTGTCAAAGATGCGCGACATCCACTCCGTGGCTCTATGATGGACAGTGTTACCCACGTTAAAGGCGTATGTATGGGTTACATGCATGTGTGTTGATATCCAGTGTTGAGTGGGTCACTTTCAAAATGTATTCCGCTACAGATTACAGAATACATGTCATGAAATGTAACTTGAAACGTATTCCCTTAGATTACTCAATGGGAGTAACGTATTCTAAATACTTTGGATTACTTTAATATTTTCTTACATTTTGTGTAACGGTATGTGTAGCATTCACACAATACTACTTACTTGAGTAGAGTATTGTGTTTCTTCTATTGTATCAACTGGCTGAACACATTTGAGTCACCTTAAATATATATGAACAAAGGCTAGAAGAGTATGTAAACACAAAAGAGCTATGCTTTTTTATCTGGTGAGGAAAAAAGAAAGAAGAGAACTTTTCCACGTCCTTTGCTTTATTTCCATAGCTGTTAGAATGAAAAACCACAGACAAAGATGAAAATACAGCAAACTGGTTTACTGAATTTACTGCTGGACTAACATTCAGGTCTTCACTTTCACTGCATCTTGTGTCGCAATCCTCTTAAAATAAGAACGCACCAAAGGGGAATAAAAGTAAAGTAATCCATTAATTTCAAGAATGTAACTGTATTCTGAATACCATACACTTAAATTGTAACTGTACTTGAATACAGTTACTCATATTTTGTATTCTAAATACATAACGCCGTTACATGTATTCCGTTACTCCCCAACACTGTTATATATATATATATACTAGAAGAACCCCGCTACAATGTAGCGGTTTGGTTCTCCACCCGTCTAAACCTCCCTCCTCTTCATCCTGCCAGCTAACCACCTTCCCCTGCCCCTAAACCCCCCCCCACTCCAACTCCCTCCCCCCAAATGCTCAGAATCATCTGAAATGCCGAGAAAAGTGTTTTTTAGCCATTTTTTAGAAAATGCATATTTTGCATAATTATGCATAATTATTGTAATTATTTTAATTTTCTGCTATTTTTCTGGTCCTCTCTGGAACAATACCTACCACCTCCAAAAAAAATGAGGATCATAAGTGCATTTTTGCAAAAAATGCATTTATTTTGCATAATGCCAAAACATTTCTAAGTCCCAGAAATTTTTTTTATATAGGTGAAAAAAATCAAAGATGCTCAGAATCATCTGAAATGCCGAGAAAAAGTGGTTTTTTAGCCATTTTTAGAAAAATGCATATTTTGCATAATTATGCATAATTTTAAATTTTCTGGGATTTCTCCCTTACTCTCTGAGACAATACCTACCACCTCCAAAAAGAGTTAGGATCATAAGTGCTTTAGTTTTCAGTCCCGCTATCTACACTAACACCACACACACACACACACACACATTCCGACAACATATGAGTAGATATATATGTTTATATTTTTATGATGTACAATCATGCCTAGATACATTTCTATCTTTCTTAATGTCAAGCCTGCTTCTGTTCATGGTGAGCTGTGAGCATGAAGACTCTGTGTAATGGTGTAGACCGGTAACTGGCTTCTCATGAGCACCAAACACACGTGTGCAGGACTCCAGAGACATCCTGTACAGACCGGAGCTGCCGTTTCAGTGCCGGGCCAAAGATCCACCTCTTGAAAGGTCAGACCTTGCACAGTCTTTCCCTGCAGAAAGAAAGTCTTGGAGATGAAGTGGTGGAAGATGCTATCTGCAGTAGCCGGAGGGCAAAACGGGGACGCTCGTCCGGACCGAGTCCTCGAGACTTTAGACGCGCCGAACCAGAACAGACGTTTAACCCGGTTCATAAAATACCGACCCCAAATATCGATGCGTGAAAACAAACAGATGTTGGACCTAATCTGGCTGGATCTGGAAATCTGTACGTTATAATAACCCCTTCCGTGACCCATATCCGAGGTTATTTCCACATGAAGCCTGCGAGGAAGCAGAGCGGATCTGGGACTCGGACCCGGGGGTCTGTGTGTGGCGTGTAGTCCGTTCTGATGTATGGCTGTGAGGCGCTCGCGCTCTGTGGCCTTAAGGCTTGTCGCGTGGTTAATGCGGCCGCTTAACCTACATTTACCCACGCTGGGCCCTGAAACAAGGCCGCATCGTGGATCACAGGCGAAAACACACCGTCTATGAAGTGCCGTAACGACCACGTGCGGATAGACTCGCTAGCCGGTTGGCTAACGGGCCGGACCCGGCGCCATCCGCCGAGCGCCGTCGCCCCGGGTTCGCGTCCCGGCCGCGGCAGTTCCCGGCTGCCCCCCCCCCCGAACTCGCCACGTTGTCAATGAGAAGAAACATGAACTAATAAGGACATCGTTATATAATCATGGCGGTAGGACGGGACAAGAAGCAGATGCTGCTGCTGATATGATGAGGAGGATGAGGAAGGAGGCCGCTGGGAAGAGGAAAGAGGAAGGTGGGTTGAAATTTAAGGGGCGCAGCAGGGTTGACAGTTCATAGTGACTGCTGATGGAGACGAGGATGTTGGTGAACACGGTGCTGCTGTGTGGAAATGACGAGTAAGACGAGACTCGGTGAAACCGGATCGAAGGAGGAAGAGCCGGAATCTTCATCATCATCATCGTCATCAGTGTATCATCATCATCATCATCCTCCGTGTTATTGTACTGAGTCAGGGCACTGTTTCAACTGGTCTCGAGAGCCAAACCGCGTGTGTGCGTGTGTGTGTGTGTGTGTGAGTGTGTGTGTGTGTGTGTTGTGTGTGTGTGTGTGTGTGTGTGTGTGTGTGTGTGTGTGTACCACAATAGCAACTGTGTTAGCCTGGTATGTTGGCCTGAGGCTGTGATGTCATTACGTAAGTCATATTATCCCCCTGAATCAGTGTCAGGTCCTGCTGGGAAGGAAGGAAGTGATACATAACTCTATGCTAATCCACAGGAAATGATACCGCTGGACCCGTCGCTGAGTGTGTGTGTGTGTGTGTGTGTGTGTGTGTGTGTGTGTGTGTGTGTGTGTGTGTGCGATGTGTTGCTTACTGTAAGCATAGGATTAACAACAGCGAGCCAGAGCGGTGCTAGGAGGTGCTGGCCGGCCTTCTCCCTCCCACAAAGGGGATTGACCCTGGACACTGTAGGCCCATTTATTAGTAAATAACACAACAGAGTGCGTGTGTGTATGGTGTGTGTATGTGTGTATGTGTGTGTGTGTGTGTGTGGGGGGGGGTGGGGCTTTTGCTGAAGGGCGAAATGTAACATAACCCCCTCCACTTTCGTGAGTGTGTACAGCAGAGCAAGAGAGAGGCAGACGAGCAGAGGGAAGAGTGTGTTTTCATTGATCAGCACTAGTCAGTTATAAGCCTGCAACCGAGTCGGTGTTGCGGAATTTTCCGGCTCCCCACAGAATCTGACTCCCTGAGTGGATTAGGGTTAGGGGTTGGATTTTTCTTCTATGTGGGGGGGGAGGGGGGGCAATGATAGGCTTGATATCTCACAACGACCCCATCTCCAATTTCGAGGTGATTTCTGAGGTGATTTTTGAGTGACGAGGGCGCTGACCCATGTCCGTGACGAGGCGCTGACCCACGTCCGTGACGAGGCGCTGACCCATGTCCGTGACAGGGCGCTGACCCAGCGCCGTGACGAGGCGCTGACCCATGTCCGTGATGAGGCGCTGACCCACGTCCGTGACGAGGCGCTGACCCACGTCCGTGATGAGGGCGCTGACCCACGTCCGTGACAAGGTGCTGACCCATGTCCGTGACAAGGCGCTGACCCCATATCCGTGACAGGGCAGTGACCCAGATCCGTGACAAGGCAGTGACCCATGTCCGTGACAAGGCGCTGACCCACGTCCGTGACAAGGTGCTGACCCATGTCCATGACAAGGCGCTGACCCACGTCCGTGACAAGGCGCTGGACAAGGTGCTGACCCACGTCCGTGACAAGGTGCTGACCCATGTCCGTGACAAGGCGCTGACCCATGTCCGTGACAAGGCGCTGACCCACGTCCATGACAAGGCGCTGACCCATGTCCGTGACAAGGCGCTGACCCACGTCCATGACAAGGTGCTGACCCATGTCCGTGACATGGCCCTGACCCATTGTCCGTGACAAGGCGCTGACCACGTCCGTGACAAGGCGCTGACCCATGTCCGTGACAAGCGCTGACCCACGTCCGTGACAAGGCGCTGACCCACGTCCGTGACAAGGTGCTGACCCACGTCCGTGACAAGGCGCTGACCCACGTCCGTGACAAGGCGCTGACCCACGTCCGTGACAAGGCGCTGACCCACGTCCGTGACAAGGCGCTGACCCACGTCCGTGACAAGGTGCTGACCCATGTCCGTGACAAGGCACTGGACATCACGTCCGTGACAAGGCGCTGACCCACGTCCGTGACAAGGCACTGACTCACGTCCGTGACAAGGGTACTGACCCACGTCCGTGACAAGGCACTGACTCACGTCCGTGACAAGGCACTGACCCACGTCCGTGACAAGGCACTGACTCACGTCCGTGACAAGGTACTGACCCATGTCGGTGACAAGGCGCTGACCCACGTCCATGACAAGGCGCTGACCCCACATCCGTGACAAGGCGCTGACCCACATCCGTGACAGGGCGCTGACCCACATCCATGACTTATCTGCCACACCCCAAAGCACAACATGTCTGAAGACCGGCTCAGAGTTAACGTGAGGGCCATGTGGCAGCCGGCCCGGCCCGGCCCTGGGTGGCAGGAGCTGTCAGACTTGCCCCGGCCTGCTGTAAACACCCCCTCCCCGTAGTCTGTATGTGTTGGACCGAATCAGGGCCCTAATCCCATCAGCCGGGTTACGTGTCCTGAACGACGGCCACTTTCCATGACAATGAACGTGTCCTCTGCACGTAACCCGACCCGCTGTGCAGGAAGCAGTGGGCAGCACCCGGGGACCGGCACCAGATCTTCTCCCCTTTGCCTTGCTCAGGGGCACAGGCAGGAGTATTAACCCCCAACATGCGTGTCTTTCTGATGGGGGGGGGGGGAAACCGGAGGGGACCCACGCAGACACGGGGAGGACCCGGGACAGCCCGGGGTTCGAACCCAGGACCTTCTTGCCGTGAGGCGACGGTGCTAAAGATAATGGCACTACGGGGGTCGTGTAGGGAGGAAGGAGACTGAGGGTAGGGACCCTCTCCCACTCCTGCGTGGTACAGACTCTCGCGGCCCTCCCCCTGTACCCCCCCAACACTATCGCAAAGGTCGGCGACCTGTCGGTTATTGGGAACGTACCACGAGGGGGGGCGGGCGAGAGGGGAGGGGTTTCCTCCATGCTAACTACACAAAGTAGGGTCAAGGTCTCATGGTACTAACCCAAGGGGTACGGTAGTGGTTTTGTTACTCCACCGACTACGTCTGTATAGGGTTAAGTTGGTTGGGGGTCAGGGGGTGTGGTGTCTAAAGTGTTGATCTAATCCTATTCTAAGCTGAATTTGGGGTTTTTTGATTGGGTCTAGTTTGGAGAAAAAAGAGGTTGTGGGGGGGGTTTAGCCTAAGCTAGCCTCACACCAAGGGGGGGGGAGGGGGTCAGATTCTGCGAGGGAGTCGGCAAATTCCACCGACACCGGCCCTCTCTCCTGAGCACAGACGACAGGACAAGCGAAGACACTTTCAACGTTTTTATTGAAAACTTCTGGAATGGAGGAACATACAAGAGCAGCTCTGGATGAGGTCAGGATGGTGTGGTTTTCACAGCAGACGTTAAAACACAACAACAACACAACAACAACAACACAACAACAAGGACAACGAGGACATTTTCTTTCGCCTTACCTCGCTCGAGAGTTGGCGACGACGACACGGGACCGACCGACAGGACGGCGGGTCCAACAGGTGGACGGCTCGTCTCGGCCGAGCGCCACTTCAAGTGTAGCTTATGTGAACACACAGTTGTATACAGGACACACACACACACATGGACAGACACACACACACATGGCGCCGTCACGCGTCTCCACCTCGAAATTAAATAATGTCATTTTGCACCACGGCGACACAAAAGTCCCCCCCCCCCCCCGAGTCCACACACACGGGCTCGGGTTCGTGCGCTGCCGGGCCATGTTATTCTCCCCCCTCTGACTCATAATTCATACACCCCCCCCCCCCCACATGAGTCAGCGGCGTCCTCTGCTTCACAACACACTCGTTGGGGGGGAGGGGGAGGGGGGGTGAATCACCACAGTGAAGAAAAAAGTCCCGTGGTCTCTCGTCAAACTTTCCCAAAACGTGTAGCAGCTGGCCGGGTCGTCCGGCGAGCCCGCTTTAGCCACGTTATGAAACCACGGGCCCCTGAGAAGAGAGAGGCCCCTGAGGGGCCCCATGAGAAGAGAGGCCTGCGAGGCCCCTGCCCGCCGCCCCAGCTCACATACAGCATTCACAACCGCTCTCCACCCACAAATGTGGGTTCAGCTAAAGCGACAGACGGGCCAGAACAACCGACGCCATGCTTGTCTTGACCTGCTGACCCGAGTCCATGACATGGAAAGTTCACAGCGGCGCCGCCACACACAGGGCTTTCAGGGCCCCCGTGTCGGTAGGAAGCCAACCCACGGGAGGCCCGCCTTCCGCTAGCCGTCCCGGGACCCTTTCCCGGTCCCCCCCCCCCCCCCGGGCGTTCGCTACTCTGTACTCCGCTGGCAGACCGGCAGGGAGGGTCACACCCCATACACAGGTCCTTTAAAATCCTTTGAGGGGGGGGTGTTGTGTGTGTGTGTGTGTGTGTGTGTGAGTGAGTGGGGGGAGGTCAACTGATGTTGACACATGAACTCCCCCCTCCCCTCCCCTTTCTCCCCTCCCCATCTGTGCACAAACAGCAACCAGGAGATCCGGATCCCTCTCCGGCTTGGTGAGAGATGAGTGTTCAGACCCCGTCCTGGGGTCCTCCCGAGATAAGCAGCTCAGCACGCGGGTATGAGCGGGTTGAACGATAAGGCGGTCAAGGTCTCGCCGAGCCCGGTCCGACAGCTGCCGAGCCCCGCCACGGCGTGCCGCTCCTCCCCGGGCCTCCAGCCGGGCCCGCTTGCTCGGGAGGAAGTCGGGCGCCACCGACGTCTTCCCCCGGCGCTTCCTGGACTGTCTGGTCGGGCTGACGTTTTCTTTGTCCTCCGCCGTCTCCTCCCTCGCTGGGGCTCCGCAGCTCCTCGGGATTCTCCTGCGAGGCGGCGGCGGAGGCGGAGGCGGCGGCGGCGGGGGAGGAGGAGGGCGTCCGGGCCTCGTGAGACCCCGCTGTGGTCCATGGGCTCGTCCTCGGGCCAGCCGCGCCAGGTGGGCGGTGTGGTAGATGTCCCCGGGCGGATCTCATGACGAGCGAGAGGAGCAGACTGCGGTGGAGCCGGAGCCCGCCCCGCTGGCTCCGGGACGAGTACAGCTTGCTTATGGACATGGCCAGGGATCCTCTTGGCTTTCGGCGTTGACGTCCATCGTTGTGGCGGCTCGTCTTCTTTTCGACGCTGGCCCGATACACATCTTTCGGCACGCGTGCGTCGCGCTTGTGAAACCAACTTTTTTTCCGGCCGCGCGCACTCTCCAGTTAATCCTTCCGACGGCGACCTGAGGGGCTCGCGCTGCGCTCGCGGGGTAAATGGGAACTCGCCGGTCGCGGGGCGGTGTTATATTTCTGCTCTGACGTCACGCGGACTTTATTCTTCAGCGCCGAGGGGGGAAAAAAAGGCCCCGCCCACACCTGCTGTAGCCGCAGTGAGCGCGCGCGGCGCGCGCGCGCAGACGTACACAAATACCATCGCCATATGTTTCTCTGGCTCCCCACCCCGTTTTTCACGTCGTACTTCCTCATTACTTGGTAAGTAAAAATACTCTTTGGGAAGCCTCGGCGGAATGTCCACACAACTCACGACACGTTACACGAAAGACTCTTGAGCATGGAGGACTGGACCGAAACTACCACGGCAAGAGACCAGGGACCCCATACCAGAATAGACAAAACCTGGCAAGGACGCGCGTCCCCCTCCATCGCTCCCTTGCTGAAAAGCGAACCACGAGTCGGGAGCATTGCTCAGAGAAGTCAGCCCACGTGCCGTCGTCCCCCCCCCTCCCCCTTTAGTCGACACAGTCGTGGCAAATAGGTGAATCCCGTCAGGCGTCTCATCAGCCGGGACACACGACGGGACGCTCCAGCTGCCTTGCATCACCCATCCGGAGCCACCTCGCCGCTCCACTGGTTCTCTTGGAAACAGACGTTACAATGTATACATTTAAACAATGTATCAGAATAACTTAAACGAGGCAACACTGTATCATCATTGACTATTGTGATTTAAAAAAAAAAATCTCAACGTTTTTCACATGAAACGCTCAGCATTTTGGGGGAATTACGTAGGAGGAAGCGTGTGTTCGGCTCGGGGGGATTTCTACTACCGCTCTCTAAAACAAATCTCACACGCTTCGCCTTTCACACACACACACACACAAAAAAAGAAAAAAAGAAAAACGCTCGTACACGTACGAGCACTCACACGCGCGCGCTCTCTCACGCTCACACACATACGCGCGCGCGCGCGGATGCTACGTCAACGTCAACATCCATATATGGCTCATCCGGCAGTAATGTCAACCAACCAACCCCCCCCCCGCCCTCCTGGGACGCGCTCAATGGAAAAAGTGATGACGCGAACGCGTAACCGCAGCTCACTATCCCCCCCTCCCCCCTCCTCTCTCCTCCCCTTTGCCCTAACGCGGTGTTTGAGGTGGTGGTGGCGGTGGTGGTGACGTCACCGCAGCGCCATATAAGGACGTGTCCCCGGTCCAGGCGGGGGGTTACTAAACTGCACCGTGTGATTGAGGTCACACGCAAGCAGCCGTCACTCAACGGGGCGTTAAAAAAAGAAAAAAGAAAAGGAGCGCGGGTTAATTCTTCCTATTTATAGCACCGGCACGTCTATGACTCAGGATTTTAAAAGCCCTTTCGCCGCCGATGGTTGATTCCCGCCGTCGTTACACTCAAGCGACCACGCCTTCACCCGGGCTTTTATTTTGTTGAAGAGTTTGTTGAAGAATTCGGGGGGACAACGCAACCACAGGAAGTGCCGCGGCCGGGACGCGAACCCGTATCGTCCGCACCGCAGGAGGCATCGCCGACCGCTCGACTAAAGGGTCAGACCCGCGAGTCGGCGGCCAGCGAGTCTTCTTATCCATGCACGTTACACTATATTTGTCATTTCCCCCGGCCCACAGCAGCACAACAGAGGCAAAAACACACCCCGACCCGCACTCCTCACGACGACTCAG
>NC_079215.1:7798884-7833809 GCF_029633865.1 Lampris incognitus | reverse complement strand
AAACGGAAGCGAATGGCTGTCTAGCAAACATGCAAATCATGACCCCCCCCCCACTCACAGCCACCATCTTCCAGGCTCCGGTTTCACTTCCATCTTTATCCTGTTTTATGCAAAAGGCCTGTTTAAAGACCCACTCGGAAATCTGAGTGCACATTGCCCAGATCATACTGCCATTGATTACAGAATAACGTAACACGTTCATCTTGTCAGTGTAACGGTTATTTTTTTAGCCCGGTGCGGGATTCGATACGGGGGTGTACTGCGCCACAAGGCGACATCGCTAACCGGTCGGCTAAAGGGTCAGACCCGTTAGCTAGGGGGCTAACGTGTCTTATTAGTAGTTTACAGTCGTCACCCCTCTCCCGGAAGCGCGCCCTCGCGCTTTGTTCTTCCCGCGCTCCGAAGAGACTTCTGAGGATCTGCGCACTTCGGATCCACCGCTGCCACCAATGTAACCGGTTATTATCTTGCCCGGTGTGTGGTGCGGTACACCCCGTATCGAATCCCGCACCGGGCAAGAAAATAACCGGTTACACAAACATTGAAATCCAAATTCGGCTGGGCTCGCCATGAGGGGGTCGGAGGGCCGTCGCCCCGCCGAGTTTGCGGCCCAATTTCTACAGGATCTACTTGGACTTGATGACAAACCCGTACTGGACCGGGCCCCATCGTGACCTACGCGCCAGGCCCAAGGACTTGTTACCCGGGTAGATCCAATCCAAGTTCGGAACCAGATCCTGCGCCGGGCTGGGGGGGGAGCCTGTCCTCTCTAGTAGGAGTGTATGAGGATGTCGGTTTTTGCAGACTTCACCCCGACGGTGGCTCAGAGAAGGCCGCCCTCGCCGGAGTGAAGAAGGAGCTCGCCTCCTACCCTAACACGGAGTCTGCACTTCTCTACCCGGCAACGTTACGCGTCGCCTCGCCCCAGCCGGAAGTCTGAAGGTCCGTCGCCTCGCCCAGCCGGAAGTCTGAAGGTCCGGGCACTGGCGGCGGCGGGTTTTTGTTGAGAAAAACTTCAGGAATAGGGCGCATTGGGTACACAATGGGGTGCATCGTTTGGCGAAATTTCATCACCATTTGCCAACATTGTGATAATTAAAAAAGTGGACTTTACAATTTGAGTGGTTTGATAATAATTTCGTGTGTGTGTGTGTGTGTGTGTGAGAGAGAGAGAGAGAGAGAGAGAGAGTCCTGATGGCCTTGGCAGCCTGTCCAGGGTGTCTCGCTCCCTGCTGTCCAGTGACTGCTGGGATAGGCTCCAGCATCCCCTGTAAGCAGGATAAGCGTTTAGATAATGGATGGGTGGATGAATGGATGGATGAATGAATGAATGAATGAATGAATGAATTAATGGATGGATGGGATGGATGGTGGATGGATGAATGGATGGATGGATGGATGGATGGATGATGAATGAATGGATGGATGGATGAATGAATGGATGAATGGATGGATGATGGGTGAATGGATGAATGGATGGATGGATGGATGGATGAATGGATGGATGAATGGATGAATGGGTGAATGGATGGATGGGTGGATGAATGAACGAATGAATGAATGAATGGACGGATGAATGAATGAATGAATGAACGAATGAATGAACGAAATGAATGAATGAATGAATGGATGGATGGATGGAGCGGAATAATATTCATCCAACTGCTCAGTGTGGGAAGGACACCCGAGCCTTTCTCCCATACACCGTCCCCATGTCTTATTTCTGCCTCTCTCCATTCTAAAACAGTTGATAAATGCACGCAAACTCCAAATCCTAGCAACACTGCAAACAAAATCTTGTTTGCTAATAAACCTTTTCCATTAATGGGCGGACGGCCGTTTTAAATTAAACCGTCTCGAGACGGACGGCCAAACTTTGCGGCAGTTGCGCGTGGGCGTGACGGTTAGACGTGCGCGTACGTCAGCTGGCAAGCGCGCATGCGTCAAGTCAGGTGGCGAAGGAATCAAGATGTCGCTCGAAGACCCGTTTTTCGTCGTTAAAGGGTAAGGAGGTGTCGAAGTACGGGCACAGCGCTCCCCCCCAGGTCTCTTATGGCCGTAGAGACCCGCATGCTAACATATTGACCGGGGAGGGAACTTTATTATACGGTCCTAAAAACGCTGAGGCGACGTCTGGCTTGTTGTGCTAATTCGTGTTAGCATGGCAATACAATCGGCTAGCTAACTAACCCACATGATGGGATTTGGGTCGGGGGTGCTTTGAGTTCATCGGGCTGTTGCTTCGCACTAAAGAGAGGACCGTTGGTAATGGTGGCGTTGCTGCGTATGGCTTGCCCTTGCTGGCCGGGTAAACCGTCGGGCAGTTTGCGTGGCGAAGTTTGGTAAAGGTGTCAAAACGAACTCACGGATTTGTTTTGGTGGCGCTGCGCCACGCTGACAAGACACCTCGGCCGCCGCCAACGTCTTTGAATGTCGGTGCTGCTAATTTACTGTGAACGTCAGTGTGCGTTTCTGTCCGTGTGTGTAGGGAGGTCCAGAAGGCTTTGTCCCGTGCAAGGGGGTTGTTTGATCGATGGGAGGAACTGTTGCAAGAGGGGACACAGGTGAGCAACAACAACAACAACACACACACACACACACACACACGGTGAGGAGCAACAACAACAACAACACACACACACACACACACACACACACACACACACACACACACACACACACACTTGAACAACACCCCGAGATACTTGAACTCCTTCACTTGAGTCAACAACTCGCCCCCAACCCGGAGGGAGCAATCCGCCATTTTCCGGTAGAGAACCAGGGCCTCAGACTTGGAGGTGCCGACTCTCAGCCCAGCTATTTCACACTCAGCTGCAAACTGCCCCAGTGCGCGCTGGAGGTCGCGCTCTGATGAAGGCAACGAAACCGCATCATCTGCAAAGAGCAGAGACGCAATGCTGAGGTTCCCACAACGGACACACTCCTCACCGTGGTTGCGCCTTGAGATCCTGTCCATCCATCCATCCATCCATCCATCCATCCATCCATTATCTGAACCGCTTATCCTGCTCTCAGGGTCGCGGGGATGCCGGAGCCTATCCCAGCAGTCTTTGGGCGGCAGGTGGGGAGACACCCTGGACAAGCCGCCAGACCATCACACAGGACCCCCCCCCCTCCACACACACACACACACACACACTCGCACTCACCCTCCCGTATATCACATCCTACTGCTATTTTGTTAGTTTTCCCTTCGTGCGTATCAGTAATGTTACCATTTTAATTGCCGATTTTATTTTGGATACCTTGAACCCGGTTCCATCGTTGGACGCTTTACAAGCTTTAGTCAGGTTTACAGTGCTGTCTCATCTCATGGCGCAACAGAATACAATCCTTACACCTGTCCTTTCAACAACAACAACAAAATTCTAGTGCCGCAGTAAGACTAAACATCTTATCCCATTGTGCTAACTTAGTAGTTTAACAATGGTAATTCCTCGGCCTGGGTAATGTTGACAAAATGGAATGTCACAAATATTTTTGACTTAATAAGCCAATATCTGTAATATGATTATATTTTTCGGGCTAACGATAGGTGCATTAATAAGTTATTTACACACAAAACTTTTTTGAAAACGAATCATTAGTAATGTGGATATGATGACCAAGCAGGTAGAGCATGCAATGGTCATTTCCCCCAGCTAAAAGTCTATTCAGTTTATAAATATCACTTTACTGTAATGCAGCCTTTAAGGGCAGAAAAAAAGGTTTAAGATGGGCTTTATCTTGATAACCAAAATCCAAGACAGTATCTAGTTTAATCTCAAGATGTCTTGATACCTGCTGAATAATCAAGGTGTAAAAATCCTAGAAAAGTTGATGCAGTTCATCTGGACACCAAGTTAGGTGAGAAAACGTTTCATCACTCATCTAAGTGATTTCATCAGTTCTCTGCTGACTTCAGGTATCCCCTACCATACTAATAGCACAGTTGCATAATGACCAAAACCGGTGATCAAACCCTGGTTTCATATCCATATAGTTGTGACCATTAATTGCCGTTACAATGGTCACATGTACTATTCACAGAGGATTGGGGAGTAGCTGCAATCACAGCATTGTAAAATGGCAGCAATGATGAGGATTAGAACATCCTTGATAGGGAGGAACACTGGTTTGAATGTTAAAGAGGTTCAAAGAAAGTTGAATGAAGTCCTCTGGACACAACGTTTAATGAGAGAGAAACGTTTCATCACTCATCTAAGTGACCTCCTCAGTCTCAACTGACTGCAGGTATCTCCACCCTTATGAACAATACAGTGGTATAACGACTGAAAACGATCGGTTGCATATGCAAATTGCCCTGCGCAGTAACCAGAGTTTCCATGGCCCTGTGTACTAGTCACAGGATTTGGGAATGATTGCAGTCACAGCATTGTAAGATGACGACACGATGCTGTTATTGCAACCATTCCCAAATCCTCTGTTAATAGTACACATTGCCGTTGAAACTCTGTCAGTCTAAATCAGTTGCTAACGAATACAGTGTATGTGATGGAATTATCTCTTTTGTTATTTAACAAGGGCCAGAAGTTGTGTAGGAACTTGGTGTGGGTGTTTGCTAAGTGGGCATCTCCAGTGTGATGCTCATAGCTGTTGCAGGCTAAACAAATGTGCATTTTATAAACTAACAAGACAGTGAGTAGGTTAAATGTAGACTTACCAGTTACAGGCAGTATTTCCATCAAAGTGTTTCCATGGTTTCGCGTCTGGGTGGCGTAGCGGTCTATTCCGTTGCCTACCAACACGGAAATCAGGGGTTTGAATCCCTGTGTTACCTCCGGCTTGGTCGGGCGTCCCTACACACACAATTGGCCGTGTCTGCGTGTGGGAAGCCAGATGTGGGCATGTGTCCTGGTCGCTGCACTAGCGCCTCCTCTGGTCGGTTGGGGTGCCTGTTCGGGGGGGGACTGGGGGGGATAGCGCGATCCTCCCACGCGCTACGTCCCCCTGGTGAAACTCCTCACTGTCAGGTGAAAAGAAGCGGCTGGGGACTCCACATGTATTGGAGGAGGCATGTGGTAGTCTGCAGCCCTCCCCGGATCGGCAGATGGGGTGAAGCAGCAACCGGGACGGCTCGGAAGAATGGGTTAATTGGCCAGATACAATTAGGGGAGAAAAAAGGGTGAAACCCCCCCCCCCCCCAAACAAAAGTGTTTACATGGTTTGAAATCATTCTACCAGGGTTTCCATGGATTTTTATGAGTAAACAGCCTACAGTATGTTAGTTCTATTTGAAGGTCCTCAAGAAGGCGTCTCAGATAAATCTCTTCGCTTTTTTTTTATCATTCCTTATATGGTACTGGAGAACACAATGATATGAGCGTTACCTTTCTAAAAGTTTTCTCTCCTTTCCAAAATTTAGCTGTGTTGTGTTGTGTTTGTATTGTATCTGTTTTTCTGTCTGTTGACTTTTCACATGAGCAGTTTCTGAAAGCCCAAAGTAACTTGACTCAGGGGTATACTTTGTGCTAATAAACCAAAAGACAGCAAATATCGAGGTGTTTTAATTGTGTTACGTTTACTACAAGCTTAATCTCACCCCGATAAAGACAACAGATGAAGGCATGAATTCGGAGTGATACCTCTATCAGTAAATGAACAGACTAATCTGCATATAAACATGTCCAGTAAACTACTGTTGTCCTGTGGTCCCAAGGTGAGCCGGGATGAGTTGGACTGGAACACCAACGAGCTGAGAAACTGTCTACGGGCCATAGACTGGGACCTGGAGGACCTCAGCGAGACCATCAGTATTCTTTATTTTGAAGAAGCCCTCCTATCTCTCTCCCTCTTGTTCCCCTTCCCCTCTACAGTCTTTCTCCACAGGGCCAACAATAATTTATATAAAATACAACACGTCAGTCTTTTTTTTTTTTTTGGTTTCTTTCAAAATGTGATATTTGAAGTTTACCCAGCAGGTTAGAAAATGTGAGTGCCACAGTTACAGACACCATTTTGCAGTGAATACAACACCCTGAAAAAGTCATGCAGGGAAAGCTTGTGGTCAGCAGGTCTGCACCATCTGCAGCCATTGAATTGCCTTGGATGGCAAAACTGTTATGAACTCGTAAAATCATTTACTACAAGTAGGGCTGTCACAGTTATTACATAATCGCCTGACCGCGATTAGTTGACCTGACCACGATCATTTTGCATGATCGTTAGAATCGTTTCCGTTCATTTGTATAAAAACAGCTGGATGAAACTTAACATAAATATCATATTTCCATCAGTATTTCCACGTCGTTTTCCACTGTTTGTTGTTTGACTGGCGCTCGTTTAATGACGTCCTCTTGTTGCGCCCCTGGCACACAAGTGGTGAATTAGCGCCAACAAACTGCTTATCTTGAGATGCTTATTTGATAATATTCTATAATATTCAACGACTGCATTGCGACGAGCGTCTGTTGACAACATCATGGATGTAGTCGCAAAGCCGAACACCACAGCACCACTGTGGGCACTTTGTTTTTTTTTTAAATTTCAGATTTTTCCCTTTTTCTCCCAATTTAATGGCCAATCAATCCCTATTTTAGTTCAAACACCCACCCTTGTACTGCATACGTTCGCCAACTGCATCTCTCCGGCCGGTAGTCTCGAAGGAGACGCCTCGCCACTTTCGTGACAAGGCGAATCCAGGCCGAACCACTGCTTTTTCCGACACACAGAGACGCATTAATGTGACAAACACAAGCCGACTCCGCCCCCCTCCCGAAGACAGCGCTGCCAATTATTGCTGCTTCATCGAGTCCAGCCATAGTCAGATCTGACGAGACCGGGGCGCAAACCCTGGTCCCCAGTGGGCAACTACATCGACACAAAGCCGATGCTTAGACCACTACACCACTGCGGACCCACATTTTGGTTTTAAGCCAAATGAAAACGGAGAGCCCGATAACTTGGAGGAGGCCATTTGTCGGATTTGCGGCAAAAAGGTGGTGGTCAAAAGCGCTAACACCACAAATTTAAAAAACCATCTACAGCTCCACCACCCCACCCAATTCGCCGAAATTGGAAAGACGACCACTGCCACAGCTCCATCTTGGCAATCGGCAGAGGGGGTGGAGCAGCGACTGGGACGGCTCAGAAAGTAGGGTAATTGGCCAAGTACAGTTGGGGAGAAAAAGGGACGAAAAGCCAAAAAAAAAAAAATTGTGATTATTTGTACAACAATTAATCGTCAACTAAAATGTCATGATCATGACAGCCCTAACTGCAACACAGCTTGTGTGTAAGCTGTTTTTACTCACTTAAAATATGACATTTATCAGCCACTTTTATCATAAGCGACTTACTGCGAGTTACCTATAAGACCCCCAGCTGAGCAGAGGCAGCACCGGCATTTGAACCATGAACCTCAGTATTCACGACTCCAGCGTATTAGTCTGCTGCACCACCCCAGCCACCTTAACAGCAATATGAGATAGATGAATGGGTGGATGAGTAGTGTTGGTGGTACTTGCGCTGTTGTACAGGGAAGGTTGTTAGACGTGGTTGTAGTAGTGTGTAGTCGTGTGAGAACATGTTGAGTCCTTGACTTGGGCAGGTATTGTGGAGTCCAACCCGGGGAAGTTCCGCCTCGGGGAGAATGAGCTGCAGGAACGGAGAGACTTTGTGGAAAGGACCCGGCTTGCCGTGCAGGTAGGGACCACTAGTGTGGGCAGTTGTTGTGCTTGTTGTTTGTTCTTATGTTACGTCTACTCTGTTACCCAATGCAGTTTTGTTTTGATGTCTGTGACATTGTTATTTGCTCTTTGTGTGGTTTTTTATTTTGTCGTTGCGAGGTGAGATGTCTCTGTGATAGAGGTGTAAATCACTAGTTTCATCACGCTACAATATTCTATCAATTGTTTGGAAAACGATACAATATTTGCTGATATCAAAGTCTGCCATGATACGATTTCCATTCAATTCAACTGCGATTGATATGGGACGATATTATATGCCGATTTAACACAATCAGCTACATTTTTATCAACTCACAAAAAGCAACTAAAATACAATTTGATGGGCGTCCGGGTGGCATGGCGGTCTATCCCGTTGCCTACCAACACGGGGATCGGCAGTTCGAATCCCCGTGTTACCGCCACCTTGTTTGGGCGTCCCTGCAGACACAATTGGCAGTGTCTGCGGGTGGGAAGCCGGTTGTGGGTATGTGTCCTGGTCGCTGCATTAGCGCCTCCTCTGGTCGGTCGGGGTGGCTGTTCAGGGAGGAGGGGGAACTGGGGGGAATAAGCGTGATCCTCCCACGCGCTACGTCCCCCTGGTGAAACTCTTCACTGTCAGGTGAAGAGAAGCAGCTGGTGACTCCACATGTATCGGAGGAGGCATTTGGTAGTCTGCAGCCCTCCCCGGCTCGGCAGAGGGGGTAATTGGCTGCATACAATTGAGGAGAAAGGGGGGGGGGGGGATCCTAAAAAAAAAAAAAAACACGATTTGACAATTTTATTACTGAGCTCTTCCAGACATTTGAACCAAAAAAATCTATTCTTTTTAATAAGAAGAATAAAACTAGACCTCCTTGTTGTTCACTATAAAGTGCCACATTTCTCATGTTTAAATGCAAATGTTTTTTATCCGTTAACTTAAAGAACCTTAATGACCTTTCAATTATGAACATAAATGCACATCTATGCTTCATGCCCTTGGATTTACGAGGTTCCGTCTGTGTGCTCAGTGGTGTAGAGATATTGAGCTTTATACACGTCCTAGGTGTGTCTTATTATATGATATGGATCAATGTTTTCACTTTATATCGATGACATTGGATCGTCTAATACATCAGTCCAGATCGATGGATCCTTACACACCTATTCTGTAGCTCACCTGAAATGGTTGCTGATGATTTTTGCTTTGTTTTCATGTTCTCCAATCACGAAACTAAACTGAAGCTGAAAATACGGTGATTCACAGACAACCTGCGAAAATCACCAAATGTTGTCTTAGATGATGGGGAGAGGAGACAATTCACGCAACAGGAAGGTGTCCTCATGTAGTTAAAGCTAGAATCTGAAGGCCTCCCCATAGATGTTAAAGGTGCTGTATTCAGCACTAGCATCTCAAACCAAACCAAAACAACCCCCCCTTCGTGTCCCCCCCCCCTTCATGTTCTTGGCTATTATGTCGTTCAATTCGGTTAGAATATTGATTTTTACAGTGTAGCGTTATTTTATTAACATTAGTAATGTATTCGGCTTTGTAAGGAGTTATTTCTTTGATTTGCTGAGTGACCTAAATCCATGTAACGTAGCCATTAGCTTGCTAGCTATCCTGCTAACGCTAGCTACCTCACATGCACTAACGTGCACACGTGGCTGGACCGGCTTCCAAAACAAAGAACAGAGAAGCTCAGCTTATAGCGCACACAGAGGGAATGTGACTTCGTTTTCTGTTCAGGACACCACTACTCCACTATCGCCTCCCTCAGCACTTCCACAAGGGTCAAGACTTGGTCCATTGTTCCACGTCCGGGATGGAATCTGCATTGTTCCTCCTGGATCCGGAGTTTGACAATCAGTTGGAGCCTCCTTTCCAGCACCCTAGACTTTCCCAGAGAGGCTGAGCAATGTGATGCCCCGATAATTGGATCATCAGAATCAGAGTCGGAATACTTTATTCGTCCCTGAGGGGAATTTGGGTTCTATTACAGACACCCACGCTCTAATAACTAAAATCTAACAAGATACAAGATAGGAAAATAGAAACACATAGGAACAAGAAAAACAGAAACAAATAGAAATAAAAGATAAAATAAGAAAGAGAAATGAGAACAAAATATATCAACAACCATGGTGCACATAACACCCTATCTATACTGCACTACCGCAGCACAAAACAGGCAGCACAAACAAAACCCGACAGGGCCGGTCCAGTGACCATTAACTGCGAGTGTCTGACAGTCTGAGTCTGAGGGAGGAGTTGTAAAGTTTGATGGCCGCAGGCAGGAATGACCTCCTGTGGCGCTCTGTGGTGCTTTTCGGCAGAAGGAGTCTATTACTAAAAGTACTCCTGTGCCCAACCAGCACGTCATGGAGTGGGCGGGAGACATTGTCCTTGATGGCACATAATTTCAACAACGTCCTCCTCTTAGAAACCGCTGCCAGAGAATCCAGTTCCACCCCCACAATGTCACCGGCCTTGCGGATCAGTTTATTGAGCCTGTTTGCATCTGCTACCTTCAACCTGCTGCCCCAAATTTCAAATATTTCAAATATTTGAAGATATTGCAAATATTTCAAGTATTTAAATTACTTTTCATAAATAATTTGTAACGGTCAATTAATGATACATCGATACTAAGTATTTTGTCAGCTTCATGTATAGGGTATTAGTAAGGTAGTTTGCCGTCGTCCTATTTTTATATTACACACTGCTATTTTAGACATACTTACTGGCAGCGTCAGCAACTTGATTGACCTGGTCTCTCGATTAGTAGTCTGTAATCCTTTGTTACCAAATAGGAACAGTAACCATGGCTTCACTCCACTTTTACGTCGCCAGGCAATTTCAGCTATGACTTGCATTATTCCATTACCCTCCTGCTCTTGTGAGGAGCTTGTTTACTCACTGTTGTCCATAGTTTTGTCAGCAAAGGGCTCGCCTAAAGTGTATTACTTGCATTGGAAGACAGTCTAGGTCTCTCAAGGCTTGCCAGAATGAGGGCATACACTGATGAGCCAAAACATTATGACCACCTGCCTGATATGCTGTTGGTACTCTGTGTGCCGCCAAAACAGCGCCGACCTGCCGAGGCATGGACTCTACAAGACCTCTGAAGGTGTCTTGTGGTATCGGCACCAAAACATTAGCAGCAGATTCTTCAAGTCCTGTAAGTTGCGAGGTGGAGCCGCCGTTGATCAGACTTGTCGGTCCAGCACATCCCACAGATGCTCAATCGGATTGAGATTTGGAAAATTTGGAGACCAGAGCAACAACTTGAACACTTCCTCATCTTCCTCAAACCATTCCCGAACAATGTGTGCAGTGTGGCAGGGAACATTATCCTGCTGAAAGAGGCCACTGCCATCAGGGAATACCATTGCCATTAAGATTAAGATATACTTTATTAATCCCAGTGGATAAATACTTCCTCTATGTTTAACCCATCCTAGCTGTATAGCTAGGAGCAGTGGGCAGCTGCACTGCAGCGTCTGGGGACCAACTCCAGTTCTTCTTTCCTATTGGTCTTGGGCACAGACAGGAGTATTAACCCTAACATACATGTCTCTGATGGTGGGAGGAAACTGGAGTACCTGGAGGAAACTGGAGTACCTGGAGGAAACCCACGCAGACAAGAGGAGAACATGCAAACTCCACACAGAAAGGACTTGGGAAGGCCTAGGGTTTGAACCCAGGACCTTCTTGCTGTGAGGCAACAGTGCCAACTACTGGGCCACTGTGCCAAAGGGGTGTACCTGGTCTGCAGTGATGTTTAGCTAGGTGGCATGTGGCATGTGAATGGCCGGACCCAGCGTTTCCCAGCAGAACATTGCCGAGAGCATCACACTCCCTCCACCGGCTTGTCGTCTTCCCACAGTGCATCCTGGTTCTCCAAGTAAACGGTGCACACGTACACAGCCATCCACATGATCTAACAGAAAACAGGACTCATCGGACCAGGCGACCTTCATCCACTTCTCCAGGGTCCTGTTCTGATGCTCATGTGCCCATTGTAGATGCTTTTGACAGTGGATAGGGATCATCATGGACACTCTTGACCGGTCTGCGGCTATGCAGCCCCATACACAGCAGGGTACGATGCACTGTGTTGTGACGCATTCCTTTCGTAACCATCATTAAAATTTTCTGTGACTTGTGCCACAGTAGAGCTTCTGTCAGTTTGGACCACACGGGATTAGCCTTCGTTGCCCTTGCACATCGATGAGCCTTGGGCGCCCTTCAGCCTGTCACCAGTTTATGGTTTGGCCCTCCTCAGACCATGGTCAGTACTCACCGATCCCACAAGCCTTGCTGTTTCAGAGATGCTCTGACCCAGTCATCTGGCCATAACAATTTGGCCCGTAACAAAGTCATTCAGGTCTTTACTCCTGCCCATTCCTCCTGCAGCCAGCACATTTACTACTAGTGTTCACTTACCATCTAAACTACCCAGACCCTGACATGTGCCCTTGTTTGGAGATGATCACCATTATTCGGTTCGCCTTTGAGTGGTCATGCCTTGGCTCATCAGTGTATATTAATGAGTGTACAGTCGGATATGAGAGTAAAGAAGTACTAGTTTTAAGAGCTATTTTCTTTCTCGGCGCAGTCAATGATTACTCAGTGACTGTTGAGTCATTTGACCTCTAGTGCTCAGCGATTGCCTCATTATGTCTGCAGTATAACTCCATTAAGAAAATCTAGTTCTTTTAAATTAGACCTCAGACTTGAGTCACCTGAATCTAACATTGGAGCCCAGCGCCTGAACTTGTGTTGCAAAAATGTGTAATGTTTTCTCTCTGCCACGAAGGTAAACGGTTCTGTGTGTGTGTGTGTGTGCCCATGTGTAGGAGATGAAGGAGCAGTTGTCCAGCCCCTCAGCTGTGGCCCAGGCTGAGAAGAAGAACAAACAGGTTTGTGGACGCACACACGCGTACCCCTAAACGCTTATGTGCAGTTCACACTTCCAATTACCCACTCGCCTGTTCAAACACTAACCTAACGTAAAAAACACGGGGAAAGTGGAACTCCAAAAGAACTCTTGACCAAACTGAGGTAAGACCTGATCTGAATTATAGTGTGTCTTTTGGACAGGTATATTTGGCTATTGTTGTTTTAAGCTTTCATCAAAACAGGGTGGTAAGTGTTTCATAACGGGAGCTGAGTCGTAGCACATTTTTCCCATTAGTCCTCTTTTGCACTGGAAGTGGACAGAAATAAATAAATAAACAATAAAAGTTGAAATTAATGAAGAGCAATAGAAGCACTTTGCTGGTTTCACCTTACACAGTTTGCGCAGGCTGGTCAAACCTGCGGCACACTGGGTTTTCCAGCATATGATGACCGCCCCCCCGCCCCTTTCAGTTGTAGTTGTGTCTATTTCCTTGCAAATCAAACAACACAAAAGCCTCAGCAAATACAAACAAATTAGTTTGCAGTGCTGTTTTCATCCATTTTCATTTTCAGTCGTTTCATTTTTGCAGCAGGCATATCTTTGCACCCCCCCCCCTCCCAGCAATCTTCTTTTAACAGTCCAACACACCTTTTCCTCTGGCAGAGAACCGCCGCAAGCTTCTGCAGTTTGTTTTTGCAGGACTTGAAAAGCCCATCCAGTCCTACCCTTGAATGGGTGTTGGTGATGGCGGACGCTCTCGAACACACGCTTACTAAACCTTGTGTCTTGTGTGTATCCAGGCTCTCCAGGCGCCCTCAGGCCAGGACAGGTCTACAGGACTGGAGCCTCACTTGGTGTCCACCAACACCCGATACATACAGGAGCAACAGGAGCAACAACAGGTAACAAAGAAGAGCTGTGACATCATTATGAAACAGAATTGAATTAAATGTGCTTGGGCATGACTTCCCTTGAGAGTGGAGAATAGAAAATTACAAAGAAACCCAACAATGTTTCCAATGTAACCTGCTACTCCATTACCAGGATGATCTTACATGGTAACACTGTTGCCTCAGTCAAATCCTTATTGGATACAAACGTGCGTATTTGTAAGGGAAACAGTAGAAGGTTTCTGTCGGACCGAGCCAGGATAAGTTAATATTTTCCGGTTGTGGCGTTTATATGGCATCCGTTCACTTGGTTTTACGTCTCATCTAAACACAACCACAATGAAGTAATTTGCTCCATCACAGGTGACAGTGTAAAAGCGCAGCGTCAACTAAAATCGGCTGGATAGCTCAGTAGGTAAGAACACCGGCCTTCCTGCTTGAGGTCGGGGTTTCGAACCCCCTTAAGGGCTGAGTCTCCAGTAAAGAGTCAGTGGCTGAGACTCCTAATGCTCTACAAGCCAACCACCTCTCAGCTCTACGTCGCTTTGGATAAAAGCATCTGCGAAATGAAATGGTAAATTGTAAAAACTTGATGGGGATGTCTACTAGGGAGCACAGGACAAATAGTAATAAAATAGTAATAAAATGAAATTATGCATTCTAGAGGGACACGCTCAGCAGGCTCATTTAAAAAAGGTGTCTGATTTAGATTAATTGGCTCTCTCGCTGTTGATAAAGATGAGTATTAAACTTGGATGCAAGTATACATCCCCCCCCCACCCCCCCGCTCCTTTTTCTCCCTGATTGTATCTGGCCAATTACCCCACTTTTCCGAGCCGTCCCGGTCGCTGCTCCACCCCCCTCTGCCGATCCGGGGAGGGCTGCAGACTACCACATGCCTCTTCCGATACACGTGGCGTCACCAGCCGCTTCTTTTTCACCTGACAGTGAAGAGTTTCACCAGGGGGACGTAGCGCGTGGGAGGATCAAACTATTCCCCCCCCCCCCAAACAGGCACCCCGACCGATTAGAGGAGGCGCTAGTGCAGCGACCAGGGCACATACCCACATCTGGCTTCCAACCCGCAGACATGGCGAACTGTGTCTGTAGGGACGCCCGACCAAGCCGGTGGTAACACGGAGATTCAAACCGTCGTCCCTGTGTTGGTAGGCAGCGGAATAGACCGCTACGCCACCCGGACGCTTGCAAGTATAAGTTTTGGGGTATTATTATGAGTTTGATGCGGTGTGGTTCTTGGAGGTGTTGTGGTAATATCATCTAGTTTTTGACAAGATCTTATACATTTAAAACAATAAACTCCAGGTGTCCGGGTGGCATGGCAGTGTATTCCATTGCCTACCAACACGGGGATCGCCAGTTCGAATCCCCATGTTACCTCCGGCTTGTTCGGGCATCCCTGCAGACACAGTTGGCCGTGTCTGCAGGTGAGAAGCCGCATGTGGGTATGTGTCCTGGTCGCTGCACTAGTGCCTCCTCTGGTCGGTCAGGGTGGCTGTTTGGAGGGGAGGACGGAACAGAGGGGAATAGCGTGATCAGTTTTAGGAAACATAGGGCATACCTTGATTTATTTAAAGCTATTTGATTTTGATAACGTGGCAACACTTTATTTTAGGGGGTGGGAAATTACCTTGTAATTTCCTAGTAATAAATTACTTAATAATTTCCTAGTAATAACGTGGTAATTATCACGTAATTTCTTAGAAATAAGGTTGAAATTACCTTGTAATTTCTGAGTAATAATGTGGTAGTTTTTACATGTAATTGTACACCTAACCCTAACCCAAATTACAAGATAATTTCAACCTTATTTCTAAGAAATGATGTCATAATTACCACCTTATTACTAGGTAATTTCCAAGCCCCTAAAATAAAGTGTAACTGATAACGTTAGCACAGTAATAACTGAAAATGTATTTATCAAGAACTTTTTGAAGCAATTCTTCCAAGTGTTTTTCAAACGCTATAAAATCAGTCAGTAAGGTCACCACAGTAGACAGACAGAGCAAACGCAGTTTAACAAGACTGAAAGTGGAAGCAATGGGAGAAAAATAGATCCTGTTTTACGACAAGTCAGTAAATGTGTCAGAGATGATGGAGTTAATAAGGGTGCATTAAGAGAGTGTGTGTGTGTGTGCAGCTGATTGTGCAGGAGCAGGATGAGCAGCTGGAGCTGGTGTCGGGCAGTATCAGAGTGCTTAAGGACATGTCTGGACGCATCGGGGACGAGCTTGATGAACAGGCTGTGTGAGTATGCTTCAATGCAAACAACCATAAGTACAGTCAACCTCGTGTCATCGTCGCACATCCCACGCATAAACACCGCAGTGCAGAGAAAACAAAGATGATCATACATACGGTCATACACCCATCAGCCAAGACATTAAAACCAACCGCCCGATGTAGTGTAGGTCCCCCTCGTGCCACCAAAACAGCTCTGACCTGTCGAGGCATGGACTCCACAAGACCTGTTGTGTCCTGTGGTACCTGGCACCAAAACAGCAGCAGATCCTTTTCTTTCTTTTCTATATAGATAGATCTCTCTATTGACAAAAGCAAAAATACAATAAATGTAATGAATCCAAGAATTTACTTAGATTCGCTTAATTTTTAATTCCTAATTATTTAAAATGATATTATTAGAGGGTATAGTATATTAGAGGCAGGGGCGAAAATCTGATATCAACTTTGGAGAGGACAATTACATGAAATTTTCTCAAGCGCAATTCCTGAGGGGGACACCAAAAGTAGTGCTGTAACCAGGGGTGAAATATTGGGGATGGGGGTATGTCATATTTTTCCCAGGATTTCCGCCTATGATTAGAGGGACAGCTCAGGTTGGATGGTTTGGAGGCGAAGCAAGAGAGACAAGATTGAGATAGCTTGGACATGTGTGGAGGAGAGATGCTGGGTATATTGGGAGAAGGATGCTGAATATGGAGCTGCCAGGGAAGAGGAGAAGAGGAAGGCCAAAGAGGAGGTTTATGGATGTGGTGAGGGAGGACATGCAGGTGGCTGGTGTGAAAGAGGAAGATGCAGAGGACAGGAAGAAATGGAAATTGATGATCCGCTGTGGCGACCCCTATTGGGAGCAGCCAAAAATAGTAGTAGTAGTAGTGGTAGTAATAGTAGTAGTAGTAGTAGTAGTAGTAGAACTGGTGTTAGTAGTAGTAGTGGTAGTAATAGAGCCTCTGCGTTAGCCATGGACAGGAAAGACTGAACTGTAGTAATGTTATGTCAGTGAAATGAGGCAGTCTTGGTGATTTTCTTTGACGTGCGTCACAAAAGAAAGGCTGGGATCAAGCAACACTAAGATTTATGACTGCCACACTTTGTGAAATCAGAATTGTCGAGCGTTACTTTAGTACTACTGTAGTGGCGACCCCTAACGGGAGCAGCCAAAAGTAATAGTAGTAGTAGTAGTAGTAGTGGTAGTAGACTGTAGTACTGTAGTAATACTCCTGTCTATGCCCCTGACCAAGACAATGGAAAGAAGAAGTGGAGTTGGTCCCCGGGTGCTGTACAGTAGGATGAGTTAAATGTAGAAGACCAATTTGTTGTAAGAATACATACAATGACAAAATAAAGTGGCTTCAAAAAAAAAAGAAAAAGAAAAAAGCGACGTGGACAAACTCGTGAAAGACCACCTCTGAATGTGGCCTGAGTGATCAGACCTCAAGATACATCGAGGACGCATTGGGTACATTAACCACTTGTGACCGGATCACCCAATACGCATGTTGATGCCAGGTGTAAACAGACTCCTAGCAGTCTCTGACAGACTGATATACAGAGCTTGGGGGGGGGTAGGGGGTAAAAAGGAAATAGTGGTATGATCTTCATTCCCATTCAAATTATAATATCTTTGACTGTCATTAACATTTTTATTCATAAACAAAATGAAGCCTTTGCTTGTTAAGGGCAGTTGGTTTTCCTTTTTTCCCCATTTCCACATGTCTGTGTGATGTATTAATATTTATTTTTGTTTCAAATTCCACAAGATTTGGTGTAGGAGTAGATCATGGCACCATCAGTTAAATGGCTTGGGGTTCTACCGTCTGTGTACCTCAGTGGGTAAAGCATGGTACTACCGTTGCCAGGAATGGGGGTGCCCATCCCCACGGGGCCACCAATACTCTGTTCTCAAGATTCAAACTTTATTTGTCAAATACTTAATGTACAAGGAACTAATACTTAATGTACAAGTACAAGTACAATGAGCAGGGAAATAATACTTAATGTACAAGTACAATGAGCAGGGAAATAATACTTAATGTACAAGTACAATGAGCAGGGAAATAATATTTTTGGCAGACTCCAAAAACCGCAACAAAAGAAGATCAATAAAATAAAATACAGTAAAATTTTAAAAAATCAGTTGAACGTCCAGGTGGCATGGCGGTCTATTCCATTGCCTACCAACACAGGGCTCACCGGTTCGAATCCCCGTGTTACCTCCGGCCTTGGCCGGGTGTCCCTACAAACACAACTGGACGCGTCTGCAGGTGGGAAGCGGATGTGGGTATGTGTCCTGGTCGCTGCACTAGTGCCTCCTCTGGTCGGTCGGGGCTCCTGTTCGGGGGGGGAGGGGGAACTGGGGGGAATAGTGTGATCCTCCCACGCACTACGTCCCCCTGGCGAAACTCCTCACTGTCAGGTGAAAAGAAGCGGCTGGCGACGTCACATGTATGGGAGGAGGCATGTGGTAGTCTGCAACCCTCCCGGGATCGACAGAGGGGGTGGAGCAGCCACTGGGAGACGGCTCGGAAGAGGGGGGTAATTGGCTAGATACAATTGGGGAGAAAAAGGGGGGGAAATCCCCCCCCCCAAAAAAAATCTGGGGGAGTATACAGAAGGTATTTCCCGATAAATGTCTATGTACAGTGTGCAGTTACTATACAAATAAAAGTGTGCAAACAGTCTGTGTGAGTAAAGTGTAACGTGTCGGAGGGAAAGTGGAAGTAGTGAGGTTATTATTATGTATACACAGTACACGTAGTGTGAGTTACAAATGTTCTGTACAATGCTTTGTACAGCAGCATCAAGCAGTAGCACAGAAGCTGTGACACGATGTATCATTTGTGGTTTCTTCGTATCTCAGAATCTTGGGGGAGTTTGGAGATGAGATGGAGCAGACCTCAACCCGAATGGACTCTGTTCTGAAGAAACTGGAGAAGGTCTCTCACATGACCAGCAGTAAGTTCTTACACGTTTGCACGTAAACATTACTAACTACCTCACATTGCTAGCTAGCTCTCCTCATGTACACACACCGTTACTGAAGCTTCTGGCCGGTGGAGTAAGGAGGAGGTTTAGCAGGTGAAAGGCTGCAGGAGGGATTGTGCTGCCCTTCCTGGTAGGGATTTAGCTTTTTGAATTCAACGGGTTTGAAGGAAAATTCCGTATTTTTACAATGTGAGTCCTGTTTTCTTAGTTTTTGCCATCGTACTTATCAGTATGATGTTTTACTTACATACTTAATTTTGAAGATTTTGGCTACAGGATAACCGATAGACACAGATGTACAGTCTTAAGGTGTGTTGTGACTAGGTGATTGTTACAGATGGTGCTTTGTTGCCATCCAAATGCTTTGTTTCCGTTACATTACATTACATTACAGTCATTTAGCCGACGCTTTTATCCAAAGCGACTTACAAAAAGTGCATTTAACGTAGGAAATCAAGAGAACTGCTAGTCATCAGAGGTCATAAGTGCATCTAAACAAGCATCTAAGAGCAAAACCGGTGCTAAAGTAAAAGTGCAAGAAAGATTTTTTCTTTTTTTAAATGAGTGAATACAATAATTGCTAAGAACAAGTAACAGGGTAGTAGTTGTTAAAGAGGGGAGTTTTCAACCTACGCTGAAAGATGGGCAGCGACTCCGCTGTCCTGACATCAGTGGGGAGTTCATTCCACCACTTTGGGGCCAGGACAGAAAAGAGCTGTGACCGGGTCGATCGGCAGCAAGGGCCTCTGAGCGACGGGGCAACCAGGCGTCCCGAGGCAGCAGAGCGAAGTGGTCGGACAGGGGTGTAGGGCTTGTCCATGGCGTGGAGATAGGAAGGAGCTGTTCCTTTCATTGCCCTGTAGGCTAGCACCAGATTCTTAAACTGGATGCGAGCAGCTACTGGGAGCCAGTGTAGGGACATGAGAAGGGGAGTTGTGTGGGAGAACTTAGGGCGGTTGAACACCAGACGAGCTTTAGCTTTTTGAACAAGCGCCAGAGGTCTGATGGCGCCGGCAAGGAGGGCGTTGCCGTAGTCCAGCCGGGAGATGACCAGAGCCTGGATCAGCACCTGTGCCATCTCGTTGGTGAGGAATGGGCGAATCCTCCTGATGTTATAGAGGAGAAATCTGCAGGAGCGAGAAACCGATGCAACGCTTGCAGCAAACGACAGTTGGTCGTCCAGGATCACACCCAGATTCCTCACAGTCCGAGTTGGCGTCACCACGGTGTTGTCAATGGTGATGGCCAGGTCTCGGTGTGGGCAACCTTTCCCCGAGAAAGGGGAAGTAACTGTTGAAGCAAGTGAAGATAATAACTGATATGCAAGATGGCTAAAACTATGAAAATAAGGTCCAGGTTGTAAAAAAAAAAACAACCCATAATTATCCTTTAAGGACCCTTGTCGATACATATTGTGTATACATATGTATGAATGAGAGGGAGGACAGTGGAAGGGTGTGAGGATGCAAGGAGTAGAGGTGACGAAGGCGTATGAGTTTAAATATTTGGGGTCAACTGTCCAAAGTAATGGGGAGTGCAGAAGAGAGGTGAAGAAGAGAGTGCAGGCAGGATGGAGTGGGTGGAGAAGAGTGTCAGGAGTGATGTGTGACAGAAGGGTACCAGCAAGAGTTAAAGGGAAGGTTTACAAGATGGTTGTGAGACCAGCTATGTTATACGGTTCGGAGACGGGCACTGATGAAAAGACAGGAGGTGGAGGTGGCAGAGATGAAGATGCTAAGATTTTCATTGGGAGGGATGAAGAAGGACAGGATTAGGAACTAGTATATTAGAGGGACAGCTCAGGTTGGACTGTTTGGAGACAAAGCAAGAGAGGCAAGATTGAGATGGCTTGGACATGTGTGGAGGCGAGATGTTGGGTATATTGGGAGAAGGATGCTGAATATGGAGCTGCCAGGGAAGAGGAGAAGAGGAAGGCCGAAGAGGAAGTTTATGGATGTGGTGAGGGAGGACATGCAGGTGGCTGGTGTGACAGAGGACGATGCAGAGGACAGGAAGAGATGGAAACAGACGATCCGCTGTGGCGACCCTTAACGGGATCAGCCGAAAGTAGTAGTAGTAGTAGTAGTAGAGATCCTTTAAGGACCCTTGTGAAATACTCTTAACCCAGTAATGACCATATGCCACCAATGATTTTAATAGAATAGGGATATAGAGATTTTTCTATGTATAATTTACCCCCTCACTACACACCCTCATCACATACACATGCACACATACAGACACATGGTTCCAGCCATGCACAGACAGACACTGATAAGTTGAGTTGCACTTTACTATAAACTCAGAGAGGCATGCACGTTGTGTCCGTGATCTTACATTGGTCTGCTGTCCTGCAGGTCGGAGACAGTGGTGTGCCATCGGCGTGCTGGTAGCCATCATGATCGTGGTGCTCATCCTCATCTTTACTCTCTGATACCTCCTGCCTCTACTCCACGTGCACCCATGCCTCCCTGGACGGCAGGGAGAACAGCTGGACCCGTGGTCAGATGGATGGATGGACGGATGAACAAACGGAGAGACGAAACCTCTCCTCCCTCCCTCTCTCCCTCCAATACCTTCCTCCCCTGAAGAGAAGCGAACTCAGAGACACGCGGGGAGAAACTCCTCCTCCATGCTTTACTGATACTGCTGTTTGGTACTCTCGTCTTCATCCACGTGAACAGGAAGGATGAACCGTGTTACGGTTGGCTTATTTCATTTTGATGCATTTCTTTTTCCTGTTGGGGATAACGGTTTTCATTGATAGGTTACGAAAAAGGCATAACACTGCGGTCTAGTAAGAGTCACACACGTACAAAGAAATGCACAAAATGCACATGCAAAGTTATTCAGATTTAAAGACCAGAAGGTAATTTCCCTGATTGGCAAGTAAGCTCATGCGTTTTTGAACTTCAAGCTACATTCCTGAAGATCCTACTTGTGTTTAATTTACTGACACATCATGCATGGTTATGCTGGTACTCGCACTGGTGTTTGATTTACTTTTAGTCCCAGAGGTCTAACTTGAGGATAAACTGTCACCATGGCGACTGCAATGGTGTTGTGACAGCATCCTACCCACCGGCGAATGGAGAAAAAACTACATAGTTATGGATGTAGTATCTGTTGGGAACGGGCTTCACAGACTTACTGGGCTTCTTAGACGGAACAGCTTTGCTTCTGCAAAGTCAACACTACCTTCCTTCCTTCTTCACATTTTGCTGCAATAATGAAGACGATATAATAATGATCTGACTAATAATAATAGTAACTAATAACGAACACTATATGCCGTATTCACAATAATTGAAAAATAAATACCACAAAATTGATATGTTTATATCAATTATATATCAATATATGATATATAATTGAGCACAATGATGCAGTGGATAGTGCAGTCGCCTCACAGCAAGAAGGTCCTGGGTTCGAGCCCCGGGGTAGTCCAACCTTGAGGGTCGTCCCGGGTCGTCCTCTGTGTGGAGTTTGCATGTTCTCCCCGTGTCTGCGTGGGTTTCCTCCCACAGTCCAAACACATGTAGGTCAGGTGAATCGGCCGTACTAAATTGTCCCTAGGTGTGTGTGTGTGTGTGTGTGTTGACTGTGCAGTTGTGGCCCACACATCCGAGGCACTACAAGCTACCCTTGCAGCTGCTGCAAGGGCGTATGGTAGGCTGGGGCTCTCTATAAATGTGGCAAAGACTGAAGTAGTATGCCAGTGGGCATCTACTCCTCCATCTCATTCACCAACCTTCAACATCTCCGACAAACCACTTGCAACAGTGGAATCCTTCAAATACCTGGGCAGCTTCCTCTCTGACGACTGCAGCATCGACAGGGAGATGCAAAACCGGATTAAACAAGCGTCGTCCTCTTTTGGCAGACTTAGAAGAAGGGTCTTTCAAAACAAAGACCTCAACCTCCACACCAAAATATCTGTCTACTTGGCAGTCGTCATCACGACTCTCCTCTACAGCTGTGAGGCGTGGACCCTGTACAGCCACCACCTCAGGATGCTTGAGGCCTTCCACATCAGATGCCTACAATGCATCCTGAGGATAACCTGGCGTGACCGAGTGCCCCATACTGAAATACTCCGCAAGACCAACTGCATCAGCATGGAGGCCACCGTCACCCGGCACCAACTTCGATGGCTCGGCCACGTCATCAGGATGCCAAAGGAGCGCTTACCGCGTAAAGTGCTGTATGGCCAGCTACATCTTGGCCGCCGCTTGGCAGGGGGCCAGAAAAACGGTACAAAGACCAGCTGAAGACCATCATAAAGAAGTGCGGCCTGAACCCGAGCCAGCTGGAAGACGCCGCCGCCCAACGCTCCATCTGGCGGCAGCTCTGTCAACAAGGGGTGCAAAACCTCGAGAAGGACCGCGGTGATCGACGGACCAGAAGACGTCTGAAGAGACATGAAGCCAGTACCACACCTACACCCCCAGTCAGTGCTCTCACCTGTTCTGTCTGCGGCAGACATTGTGGATGGCGGATTGGGCTTTACAGCCATAAGAAGACTCACAAGTGACAGAGGCAGGATTGTCGTCATCGGACACGACGGACAACCTAAAGCAAAAGTGTGTGTGTGTGTGTGTGTGTGTGTGTGTGTGTGTGTGTGTGTGTGTGTGTGTGTGTGTGTGTGTGTGTGTGTGTGTTGACCCTGTGTGATGGCCTTGTGGCCTGTCCAGGGTGCCTCCCTGCCTGCCGCCCAATGACTGCTGGGATAGGCTCCAGCATCCCCGCGACCCTGTGAGCAGGATAAGCGGTTGGGATAATGGATGGATGGATATAATGATATATAATGGAATGCCCTGCTTAGCTTGCTGCCCCCGTGACCCGACCCCGGGGAAGCGGCTGAAGATGAATGAATGGATGATATATTTCGAATTAATTGTTGACCTTCTTGTCAAGAAATTCACCTCAGTCATTAAGTCTGGCCTTTATGGTCTTTGCTTCATGGCTGTATATAATGCACATAACAGTGACTGGTGGTCTGTCCCTTAGTGGGTTCATATCATCAACCTGTTTCTTGAAACATCCCTTGACATGTGTGTCAATGTCATTTGAAATGCAGACAAATCAGAAACATTTATAGGCCAAATTAATGTAAACACCTTGTGCTAACACACCCCCACCACCACCACCACCACCACCTTTTCTCCCTGATTGTACCTGGCCAGTCACCCCACTCTCTGAGCCGTCCCGGTTGCTGCTCCACCCCCTCTGCCGATCTGGGACTACCACATGCCTCGTCAGATACATGTGGAGTCGCCAGCCGCTTCTTTTCACCTGACAGTGAGGAGTTTCACCAGGGGGATGTAGCGTGTGGGAGGATCGTGCTATTTCCCCCCAGTTCCCCGACTGGCCTGAGAGGGCGCTAGTGCAGCGACAAGGACACATACCTACATCCGGCTTCCCACCCACAGACACCGCCAATTGTGTCTGTAGATAACACGGGGATTCAAACAGGCGATCCCCGTGTTGGTAGGCAACGGAATACACCGCTATGCTACCCGGACGCCCCCATGTGCTGACATTTTTAACAGCAGTTCATGGCATCTGTGAATTTTACATGTTTGAGAGATCCGTTTTTTCATCGGCGGGTTTTTCTACATGATGTTTTCCAGTGCCGAGACTAGTCTAGCGATTCTCCAGCTCGCACACATACAACAGACGGTCCTCTGGGGACTCCCCATGGCTCTTGCCGAGGCGGAGCTTGATGGCGTGCCGTATCTTCTTTCCATGAGGAGTCCCACCAGAGATTAACCATGAAAAAGGAGCAACGTTCTTGATTAGCGTGTTCATGGATTGGCCGTCGTCTTAAATACACCAGTGACAGAAAGCATCGAACTGGAAATCTGATCACATGTAAATCTTCAGGACTGTAGCTTTAACGTGTTTCAGTGGCCCTCGACGACAGACGAGCAGAAACTGTTAGTCCAGCAGGAGCCCTGTGAACTCTCCCTCCCGGTAAAACGGTTGCCATTGAGATGTATTTTTAACCGACTCCTTGAAAGGAGCTTACGGGAGGGAAGTCGTTGTTGCCTTAGATGTATTTTTATACTTTTTTTGTGAAAAGTGCAGTATGTTGAAACGTGCCTACATCACAGAGGTCAGACTGTAACGTTAGCCACCGGGAAAGTACCGGTGACCGATACTCTGGCACATTTGGAGGTGCTGTTACTCTTTAAAACCAGCCTGGCTTTTAAAATGGGTTTCTGGCAAGTTGCACAAGACCGTTGTGGCCAGGGAATATAGCGGTTAACGCCCAACCCTTGTTTATTATTGGACTCAAACTGATTGAAATGTAACTTTTACGTGCCTGCTCGTCTACAAGTTGTGAAGCGCGGCTGTAGGCGGGGCTTGACGGACCCCGGATCAGTCGGGAGCGAGATGAGCTGATGGGTTGTTTGTCTGATTGTAAGGCTTTACTCATGTACAGCAGCAGGGATGGTTGCTGGGTAGGCCATTTCAACAAACACCAATGATCTGGGTTCACAGCCCCCTCTAGTGGAAGTTATCCTTTACTTTTAATTGTGCTTATTATGTCACAGTAAAATTATTTTAAATGAGGTGCAAAGGGATATTGTGTACATACAAAGACATTAAATATATAAATTGTGTAAATGTGTTGTGCTAAGGCTGACTTCGTGCAGTTAAGTCTTTTTTTTTCTCCCCAGTTGTACTTGGCCAATTACCCCACTCTTCCGAGCCGTCCCGGTCGCTGTTCCGCCCCCTCTGCTGATCCGGGGAGGGCTGCAGACTACCACATGCCTCCTCCCATACATGTGGAGTCGCCAGCCGTTTCTTTTCACCTGACAGTGAGGAGTTTCGCCAGGGGGACGTAGCGCGTGGGAGGATCACGCTATTCTCCCCAGTTCCCCTTCCCAGAGGAGGCACTGGTGCAGCGACCAGGACACATACCCACATCCGGCTTCCCACCCACAGACACGACCAATTGTGTCTGTAGGGACGCCCGACCAAGCCGGAGGTCACATGGGGATTCGAACCCGGATCCCTGTGCTGGTAGGCAACAGAATAGACCGCCACACCACCCGGACGCCCCAGAAGTCATATTTTAGACACTCCGTTAGCCTTGGACATGGCGGGTGGCCCATGAGATTACAGCTAACCGGTCTGCCCACGAGATCGATGGTTGTGTCCTTAGTGGAACAGTCTTGTTGAGCGTTCACAGTAGACACTCCTTCACTGCCAAAGAAAATCGCTTTAATTCACATAAAAGGCAACTTGATTGATTGATGATTAATTGTTTTTTACTGAGTTTTTTCCAAAGGCATTCACTCCAGCATAGTGGCTCTGCAATTTGAAAACGATGCCACGGACTCTTGCAGAGGTGCGAGAATGAAAGTAATGCATTCTGAGTTATTAAATTGTGCGCATGGATGCAGAATTTTGGAGTGACGCCCATCAAGTGTGTTTCTGTGTGCATGTTTCACATTTTTGCTTTTGCCTTACCGGCTCTGGTTTGGAAGTTGTTTGAGGGGTAGGGTTAGGGAAGGTTACAGTGAGCACAGCTGTTTAAAACCAGGAGTCGTCAATCACTTCTGGCATCTAATCAGTGTGATGTCAGTAGCTTTTGCAATGAGGCCTAATTCTTGGTGTTAGTTTCCACACATGTGAGTTGCCATGAGGGTGGAGTTTCATGTGCCTAAACAATTTAGATAATATTCAAGAAAAGTATGAGTTTCTTTTTTTTCTTAACCCCCCCCCCCCTTTTTCTCCCCAATTGTACCCGTCCAATTACCCCACTCTTCCGAGCCGTCCCGGTCGCTGCTCCACCCCCTCTGCCAATCCGGGGAGGGCTGCAGACTACCACGTCTCCTCCGATACATGTGGAGTCGCCAGCCGCTTCTTTTCACCTGACTGTGGGGAGTTTCGCCAGGGGGACGTAGCGCATGGGAGGATTGCGCTATTCCCCCGAGTCCCCCCCCCCGAACAGGTGCCCCGACTGACCAGAGGAGGCGCTAGTGCAGCAACCAGGACACATACCCACATCCGGCTTCCCACCGGCAGACACGGCCAATTGTGTCTGTAGGGACGCCCGACCAAGCCGGAGGTAACAAAGGGATTCGAACCGGCGATCCCTGTGTTGCTAGACAACGGAATAGACTGCTAAACATACCCGGATGCCAAAAGTATGAGTTTCTGACACTCTATTGGCCAACGCGGCAAATCCCAGCACCTGGTAGGCCAGGGAGGTTTAGTTTTTTTTATCTTAAAGCTTAGTCTGAAAAGTCTTTTGTCCTGGTCTGGTTGAAACTACTCAAACTAAATGAGCTGGTTGCCTCGAACCATCCGTGTCACGTGACAAACTGCATATTTGATTTTGCGTCTCGGTTTGCAGATTTTTCAAATTTCTTCCTCTGTTGGCTTCTGGGAGTAACATCTGTGTGTAAGAAGCTCGTTCTAACATTCCTTTCATCGACCCGGCTGCACATGAATTTGTTTTTCCACCGGTCAAATCTCTGATGTGGTTGTCGTCTGTTTGCTTGCAGTGAAGCAGGACTCCTGTCGTGCATGTCGGAAACCTAACCCTGGTCGGTTTGGGCCGACAGTTGGAGAACCACTGCTATGACTGCTCAAAGTGACTCCATTACCAGTCGTCAGTATTTGGTTTGGCTTCAGCTCTGTCCCTTCACGGTAAATGTAAACAGAAATGGAAATCAACACAATTTCTCAACACAACCCCTGTCATTTAAAAAAAAATAATTTTTTGGCCTCTATTTTTTATTTCACCCACTCTTCTCGCCACTTTGGCAGGTTACCAACCGTCAGTTGGAGATTTATTCTGTTCTTCAGTTTTGTGGTCTGGTGCAGTATTGACAATAGCAGGTGAATTTTGGGACGTGTCGACCACTTTTTCGGCTGACTGACAAAAACAACGGTTTTCCGAACTCGATTTTTGTGGTGTACATTTTCAACATTTGCTGCTTTGGGCCCTTTTCATACCTAACAGTGTAAATATCTTGCTGTCAGAACACACATAAAGAGTGCTGATGGTAACTCGTATAGTATTTGTTTATCACTCGGTCCTGTGTAATCCTGCTCAGAGTACAAGAACATGCAGAACATGGACGTCCCTCTACTGGACACGAGTATCTGTTTTGTAACCTACACTTGTTATCACACTAAAACCGTGCATTCACACTGAGTACGCTTTTAGACCTGACAAATGCATATTTTCTTACCGAATATACTCATGAATTTAAAAGGTACAATGGGGTCTAATTATTGTCCCTCGCTCTGCACCAGATGAGTCCTATAGGAAAACCTCTGGATTGCACTTCTGTAGTTTTTCGGTGACAGTTGATGTTTAAGTTTCTGTAAAGAACTCCAATGCCTTTTGTAAAGCGGTTGAAAGTCTGCACTATAAAATGTTGTTGGACCTTCCTGGGAAAATCCATATGTCACTTTTAATACATCTCATTTACTAATACAATGGACTTCTTTTATTTCTGAGGTAGCGGTATGTAATGGAGTTTGGCAGCTAAATGGGAGGGGTATGTAATACCAGCCCGAGAGGAAAGCGGGCTGTGTTTTTAAGATATTTCTAAAAATGGGAAAATAACTAAATGCCTCATATTGTCAGGGTGGTTCTCACAAAAGTCAAGTTGATTTGTCCCTTCCTTAGACCCTTAGAAGGGAAAAAAGGCATCTTTAAAATGGATACTTGCTCACACCGTTATCAGAGTAGAACCAACATAATTTTGATGTAAAGGAGCAGAAATATCTAAATTATAGATATATTATTATTATTAATAATAATAATAGTAGAAGTAGTAGTGGTAGTAGGCCAATTTGTGCAACCTTTAGCTTCTGCACAGTAATAATAAACTTATTTATATGGCACTTTTCTAAAAAAGGTTAAAGTGCTTCACAGAACAGGATAAAATTGTTAAAAATGACAAAAAATAATTGTAAGAGAATGAAATAAAAATCATAATAAAACCATAAAATCAGACCAAAAGGAAAGAAAGCAATTTGTTAATCAAAAGTTAGTAAAATAATAAAAATAAACATAGTATAAATAAATAAAAACAAGTATCAAAACATTTGTAAAAGCTTTCATAAAAAGAAAAGTTTTAAGACCAGATTTAACAGAAGTTAGAGACTTGGTTTGTCTTAGTTCAACAGGAAGAGCGGTCCATAGTGTGGCGCTCCAACAGCAAAAGCCTGATTATCCTTTGTGACAAACCGAGACCTGGGAATAACCAGCAGGGCTTCATCTGCAGATCTTAATGGTCAAGAGGGCAAATACCAGGGCAATACATTGGAAATGTAAGTAGGAGCAAGACTGTTTAAGGCTTTAAAAGTGAACAATAAAAATTTAAAATTAATCTGAAATATAACAGGGAGCCAGCGTAGGGAGGCAAGTACAGGCGTGATACGGTCATGCCTGTCCTGGTAATGAGCCGAGCAGCAGCGTTTTGTACCAACTGCAGACAGTGGAGGGAGCCTTTGCTGATACCCGAGTAAAGTGCGTTGCAATAATCAAGCCAAGAATAGATAAAAGCATGTACAACTTTTTGCAGATCGGCAATTGATAAAAATAACCTAATTTTAGAGATTAGCTTGAGCTGGAGAAAGCATGACTGAACAACATGTTTGATCAAAACTGAGGTTAGCGTCGAATATTTCCCCTAGATCCCTAGCAGCCTGCTTAAGACTCCCTCGCAGACCACCAAGATTAGCACCAGAAGGGCTGATGGAATTTTAGGGACTGGACAGAATGACCTCAGACTTACCATCATTAAATTTAAGAAAAATTTCGGACAGCCAAGATTTAATGTCAGAAAGGCACGTTGTTAGAGTTGCTGGGCCATTTTAGTGGCACGTATAACTGAGTGTCATCAGCATAAAAATGGTAAAACACCATCACGTTTTGAATGACCTGGCCAAGGTGCAGTATGTATATAGATAACAGAAGCGGGCCAAGAACTGAACCTTGAGGGACACCACAACTCAACTGAGCCATTGAGGAAGTAGTTATCCAGAAAAACACAAAAAGTTCTGCTGGAGAGGTAAGAGTGTAATAAACTAAGAGCTGAGCCCGTGATGCCTACCCCAGTAGAAGTATTAGGAGTCATACTTTTTAGCATTAGTAGTTTGTATTATTATCCATATCAAGTCGCTGTGTTGGGTACTGCAAGTAAAGCTGGAAATGGCATTGAAGCCTGCAAGAGAAAAGTTATAATTGCAGTAAGTTTTTTTTATTGGAAAGAGAGGAGACATTGATATAATGTTACCATATTATAAGACCAGTTATTGTGTGGAATTTTGGTTATGGTGACACAACTTAAATGGCATTATTCCTTAAAGGCTGCATTACAGTGAAGTGATACAATTTTCTTAACCCGTTCGACTGTTTTAGCTGAGTGAAATGAACAATTAATGTCTCTGCTTGGTCATCATGTCCACATTACTGAGGAGTGTAAATATCACCAATAAGCCGCTAATAAGTTGTCCCCAAAACATCGTCACATTATCAGTATCAAGGTCCTTTGTCATATGCAATGACAGAATTTAACCCTCGCGAGTATTGGAAGAAAATAAACCCAAAACGTGGACGTGCTACCGCACCAGTGTCAGGCCACCCTCCAGATGAAAGAAGCAACCAGAGAGAAGTTCTGAACAGAAACACCAGCAGACCATTTGTCTTTGTTACAAACCTTTTTATTAAGATACTCAGAATTCTTTCCTCATTTTTCAGTCTTTTTTTTCTTTTTCTCTTTACAGTAGTTAATGTGCAATTATCTTATTATTGGGTCACAGTTAGGAATTCACAAAGTTATTGGCACTTGGAACACATGGGGGAACACTGGCATGTACACGGGGCAGGCGGGCGGGGCGGGGCGGGGCAGGGCGGTGTGTGTGGCGGGGGCGGGAATATCGGGGCTGGCGGGGCGGGCTGGGGGGTGTGTGTTTTCTTTTGACATCAGTAGACGCCACTGCATTGGGTTTTTTTTCCTTTTTTCCCCTCCCAAAATCTGCATTTGCCTTTTTTTTTTTTCTTCTTCTTCTGGGTTATGAAGAGTAATAATTGTAAGAATAATACCTCATGCTGCGAGTGCACATCTAACAATCAAACTTCGATAGTGCTTCTATGGAATAATGTACAGTTTATATATTTATATATTTATAGTGGAAGAACAAACAAAATGAGAGTTCTGCAGAGTAATTCCATCTGACGACACCAGAGACAAGGAACCAAAAAATTTAAAAAAAAATAAAATAAACGGAAACCATTTGCGGCTGCTATGTTAAAATGAAAAGTCCCCCCCCCCCACCCCCACCCCCCTTTTCTCTGGTGTGATTTTTGAGGTAAGTGTCTTCGACAACGGACCCTCCGCTCGGACCCGTGTGTCTAAATACCCTGCACTGCACTGCATTCGTGTTTCCGGGGAATCTCTGCTGAGCTTCCCTGTTATTGTTCCTGAAAAAAGAAATCATATATGTACCTGCTTAACGTCCTTCACAACAGCCCAAAGGAAATAAAATCCAGAACAGCGCCGTTGCTAGGCGGCTTAGCCCAAGGCCTGGTGTCTATGGGGTAAGGTTTGCTATATGGCTGACAGCTCCCGAGGTATAACTGGTAGATTCTTTGAACTGCATCAGTGACACGCGCCACACAAGAGGTGTGTGTGTGTGTGTTTACACATGTCTTAGAGGTTTGTGTGTGTTTTGCATGTGTTGTCTCTGGTGTGTCCGGGTGGGGGTGGGGGGGGAGTAGAGTGGAGTAGCCTACTGGTCACAGATATTTTAACTACAGGCCTGCCAGCGGCGGCAGACGTGCGCAGAACTCCGGAGCGTGGGGGGGGGTGGGGGTGGGAGGGGGCTGACGGTGACAAGTTGGGGAACTGGAGCAGTGAAGGGGGGGGGCAGCTGAAGAAAACTGGGGGGGGAGGGAGGGGGGTGTACTGGTGGAGCTTATGAAGACCGCTGATACAACCGTTTGCCTTCACGTATGTCATTTTCCCCCCTCCCTACTCGCGTCACCACCTCCACCACCTCCTCCTCCTCCGTCCACACGTGTCGGACCCCTTAACGGACTTGTGTCGTCCCTGTGGGGGACCCCCCCCCCCCACGGGGTTCCCCATGCACTTCTAACTTTTCCCAACAAGGCGGCGTGCTCCATGGGCGTGCGTGTCGGTAGATTTTGGTCGGGGTTGGGTTTCAGGGCGTAAGCCTGTGTCGCCAGCAGGGCGGCGGCGTGACTCAACAGGGCCACGCCGCCTCTGCAAGGTAAAGGTTATTCTGCACACCCACAAATATCACAACTCGTTTAGGGTGGGGGTGGGGGTGAGGGGGGGGGGGGTCCACCCTGACGTAGATCTCGCTGCGATACGTATACCGGGATCGAAAACCACGTCAGTCCGTTCTCTTCTGGACCGAACCGGCAACTTCCCGAAATTTACACGATGGGGGACAACGACCAGAATTCCCTGCTCCACACATTTCCTTGGACCGGGGGAAGGGAACTCCGAGCTCTCGCCCTTTCCTCTTCCCCCCACCCCCCCCTTTCACAATCGAAACCCGTCCTCATCCCCCCCCCCCCCCAGTTGCAGAAGAGAGTTTGTTCCCAGTCTCTGTTCCCAGTTCCCGCCCGGGGGGGGTGGGTGGTGGGTGGGGGTGGGATTGGGGGGGGGGGCAGTTGGGCACATGATCAATGGGTTTACAATAAAACAACAAACACTAATGACAGAGAAGTTGGAAATAACAAAATAAGGAAAGAAAAAAAAAAAAACAGAAACAGGAATAATAGTACAAAAAAATAACAAAAATAAGGTAACTTACAAAAAGAAGCCTCATGTTAGATCCCCGCACCCGCCCACCCACCTCCCCTCCCCCCCCCCCAAAAAACAAACGAAATCCCTCATCTAACACCAGTGTTCGCACCACAGACAGGAAGTGACGTGGGGAGCGTGCTCAAAAGGTGCAGAGGCCTCGACTCGCCCTCTCCAGCGGGACGGGCGGAGTCTTCAGCTTAAAGGTGCTTTTGTTCTTTACAGATTATTTCAGTCTCCCGTTGTCACGTCCCCCGCGTCTGTGGATTAGTGGGACACGGTGGTGAGCAGAGGCAAAACTCAAATGAAACATGGCGGACAGACGGACGGACGGACGGACGGACGGTGGCGGCGGAAGTGTCACGACTGCGTGGGGGCACGTTGTTTTGGAGGTTGTGGAAGCGGTTTTGTTTTTTTTTGTTTTTTTTGTTTTTTTTAATAAACGTGACAAATCTTATTTGGCATAAAACGTTCACAGCTTTTGTTTACCCCCCGCCCCCCCCCCCCCCCTCCCGCCGGCTGTGAACGTGCACGGGTCGTCGTCTCGTGTCAGAATTGGTAAAATGAGGGCCAGAAACCTCGTCCCGGTCTGCCCCTTAAGGTGCTTCAGTTGAAATACAGTGAATCAAGACTCATAAATTACAATCTTAAGTTTGTCTTGGGGGGGGGTGGGGTTGTCACCGCTTCCTTGGAATTTTGCCCTCCGGTGGCCGCTCGCGGCTACTGCAAAAGCTGCTGCTCCCGCCTGTAGCAGCTGCGTCCGGCCACCAGATGGCGGTCGACCGCCACACTGGCAATTCGAACAAACAGCTTATTCTACAAGGGGAAAAGCTGGCGTAAGAACCAGGTCAAGTAAACACAATACTGTTTGTGTTAATTTGGAGTGGGGGTGGGGTGGGGGTGGGGGGGGAGACAAGAAAAGAAGACAAATGTAGGCTTAAGCTGAAGATAATAGCACCACAAGACAATGTTACGGGGTAATAACACCGTGTCTACGAAGTTTTTCTCTTCTTCTTTTACAGACATTCAGACTTGCAGCCTTTAATCGAAGTGGGCCCGGCAGTGTTTTGTCTCGTGCCTTCGACCGCCCGTCCGTCCGCCCATCCGTCCGCTTTTCTACAGTTTCAGCAACCACGACCCCCACCCCTGAAAACAGTTACAGTATTTTAACCCTCTGGTCCAGCAATAAAAACTGTGCACCCCTCCCCCCCCCCCCCCCCCAAGCACCTCAGTCATACACAATTGCAATGCAAAAATATGTGATTCTCTTTCTTTCTCGAAACTATTTTACACCTTCGTCCTCCTCCCGTTTTTTTTTTTATCTCAATTTTGATTTTTTTTTTTCTCTTATTTTACACAACTTGGCAACTCTAAGGTACAGCTGTTAATGTTGAATTATTAGTAGCATCTCTTTTAAAAATAACTTTCAAGGACTGCAGTACACTACTTTAAAAAAAAAAAAAAAAGGAACATGGTTCAAAAAAACAAAACAAAACAAGCAAAGAACACGAATAACGAATCCGTCGGCACGTTTCATAAAATGTCTACGAAGCTCTTCTACGACCGCCGTCTAGCTCGCGTCGCTCGAGAGGGTCAAAACCTGCCTCGTCCGCGGCCTACTGCCGTTATTACGCCGCGCTCAAACGAAACTGCCCTACGCGGGCAAACCGCACTAACTAAGGGTTTTTTTTCCTAACGCGTTTAAACAAAAAAGAAGAAGAAGAAGAAGAAGAGGAGAAGTGTCGTGAATTTAGGCCTCCGAATCGCGTCGGCGGTAATGTCGCCCGGTGTGAATGCTAATGAAGGACAGTCGGTTTCCATCGGGGCAGGAACTGTTCTGGGCTTCAACCTCATGAAGAAGAAAACCTCCGTCCGTCCATCATCTGAACTGATTACCCTGCTCTCAGGGTGGCGGGGGATGCCGGAGCCCATCCCAGCCGTCGCCGGGCGGCAGGCCCCCCGGGGAGACACCCTGGACAGGCCGCCACAGGCCGCCACAGGGCCGCCACAGGCCGCCACAGGGCCGCCATGCTCACATTCATACCTACGGACAATTCAGTACGGCCGGTTCACCTGACCTACATGTGTTTGGACTGCGGGAGGAAACCGGAGCACCCGGAGGAAACCCACGCCGACACGGAGGACGACCCCCGAGGTTGGACCACCCCGGGGCTCGAACCCGGGACCTTCTAGCTGTGAGGCGGCCGTGCTAACCGCCGCGCCGCCGAAGAGAAAGCCTTCTGGTTTCTAAGCGATCGCCTCCTCTCACCTCGCCGCTTCTGTCCTCGGCAGCACCGGACTGCACGCTCACCCCTGACCTCGACATTTAAGAGGACACACACACACACACACACACACACACGCACACACACACACCAAGGAAAACACCCTTTCTACCGAGCT
>NC_079215.1:7788884-7793884 GCF_029633865.1 Lampris incognitus | reverse complement strand
CCTGGCCGGAAGCTCTGATCCTAGAAACGCCCCTGCGGGGGGGTGTAACGCCGGCAAGCACCAGAGTTCCCCAAACACCCTGGCCGGAAGCTCTGATCCTAGAAACGCCCCTGCAGGGGGGGGGGGTGTAACGCCGGCAAGCACCAGAGTTCCCCAAACACCGGCCCGTCTCCAAAGCCTTGAACTCGCCCGGCGGAGTAATTTAGTCCTTCGGGGGGGGGGGGGGGGAGCTCGCGGCGTGATACGCGGTGCCGGTTACCGGGTGACGCGGCCCGCCGTCGCTGCTTTGAGACGGGGGGGGGGGCTCAATTAACCGGGGCACACTTCCGGTGTGGGAAGATGGCGGCGAGAGCTCGCGTTTGGCGGCGGCCTCACCCAAGCGCGGCAATGCGGCGGCTTTGCCCACGTCAGCAGCAAAGTTCGCGTCTTCGTGTTGAGCTTTTGTATTTTGTTCGACATTTTTTTTCTTCGTTGTTGTTTCGTTTAACGGCCGGGAGAGCTGGCGGCCCCGCCCGGAGCCGCGCCCCGGGGAGGAAACACCGAGGGCGGTCTGACAGGACGCGGAAGCGGGGCAGGCTAAGCTAACCGCTAGCCCGTGCGGACCGGAAGTTCGTTCTCTGGACTGAGGAATTTATTTATGTTGCTGGAGACTGCGCCGCTGTGCTGTTAGCTGTTCGTGTTTTTTGTCTTTGTTTTTGCTTTGTTCTCGCTGTTTTTCTATGTTTTTGGGGAAATGCTGGATGTGTTGTCGTGTTGCACCGCTGCGGGCCGGGAGAAGAACGAAACGTCGTCTCCTCGTGTGTGCAAGGAAATGTTAAGAAATGAGGATAAATGGTTCCTGGTTGCAGATGCTGATTCAATCACCCTACGAGGAAAGCCAGTTCTCATATATTGGTCTCGTTTCGAAAAGCGAGGCAATCCACAGTCCACCCATCCGTTATCCGAGCCGCCTATCCTGCTCTCAGGGTCGTGGGGGGATGCCGGAGCCCAACCCCGGCAGTCACTGGGCGGCAGGCGGGGGGGAGACAGGCACCCCGGAGAGGCCGCCGGGCCATGACGGGGCAATCCGCAGTACTACGTTTAAATTATAACATCAGAGAGCGCTGCAGGAATATGTCCCTTAAAGTCAGGGACCGAGTGAGCCGAATAACCTTTTCGTCGTCTGCTCGGCTGTAATTTCCCTTTAAACCGCATTAAGTGGTGCCAAGTGTGCTGCAGACGATCCAGTTCACGGTGCGCACGTTGGTATTAGCGCGCTCGCGCACGCGCGCCGTGATAACGGACGAAATGGGTCGACCAAGTGTGTCTGAAAATACACCGTGCGTCTGGACGCCCTTCTCTTTGGTCACCAAACACATGACGACTTTCCCACGCGAGCCGCACGGCCATTTCGTGACACACGCGCCGCCATATTCCTTCTTTTTGAATAAATGCCTGAATTAGCGCCTTTGTCCGCGCCAGGCCTGCACGCATCCAGACAGCTGGGGTTTGAGAGTATTTACGCCGTACCGGAGTTAAGGTGATAAAAATCTTTATGGGATTTTTTTTTTCTTCTTCCTCCCCCCAACTGAGAAACAAAAGGGTCATTGCTCTGTTCTCACACACAGACGCCCACATAGGTCAGTAAACCAACTTAACTGGCAAAAACGGTTTTGGGAATCTGCGACTCAATTCAGACTTGTTTTGTTTTTTTTCTATTTAAATGGGTAAGATTTCAACTTGTTTGTTTTTTTTTTTGTTGTTTTTTTTTTTTGCTTTCTGATAAAACCCTCTCCCTCAATTCGTCTTGATACGTACGAAAATGTAGTTCGATTGTACTCATACCGCGTGAAATAACAGTGCATTCATCGTCTATCGCGAACAAAGTTCTTCCCCCGTTGAGAAGCCTTAGCAGTCATCACACACAGAAGGGGTCACAAAGCTCTGACATGTAAAAGGCAAACAAACAAAAAGGATGTAGTCATCATTAAGGGTTTTAAAAAAAGAGAAGGTTAGGGGACCGGGGGAGGGGGGCTTTAGCAGGGGGGTAGGAAGCTAACGGTTTCTTCATCCCTCGGGGGCTAGCAAATCTCAACATTCACCGGCTAACTCTTTACTATTTTACGGGCCTGAAAAGGCCCTCGGATTAGATCACTGCCTCAAAAGCAATGGTTAGTGTCCTGCCAACATGTTTGGCTTCGGGCGGACAAGCTCACGAGCCGCAGCTACACTTCGGCAGCATGTGGCGGATGGCTGGCTGGCTGTAATCTCCCACCCTGGCGCTTGGGGTAAAGGGAGGCAGGTTCCAGAAACCGTGCCGATATACGAATCAAATCATTCCAGTCCCTCCATCCGGCCTGACCCGAACGCTTCAGCCTTCAACTGGACATCCAGTATCTTGGGAGGGGGGTGGTGGTGGGGGGGGGGGGGGCAAAACAAAATTATTTTTTTTTGGAACAATCGACAGAATTTCACACCGCCTCAACCGACCTTGACCTTCGATGCTTCGGGACGCATACATTCAATATCAAAACAAACAGTGTAAGCGGACTTCAATGGGGGGGAAAATACCACCGTCTCTAATAACGCCTCCCCGCACAACCGGCAAAAATCTTCTTTTTTGGACCTCAATCAGGTAGTTACAACCCATTACACCCCCCCCACCCACCCACCCACCCAATCCCTCCCTCAGGAATGTGTGTGTTTGACTTAGTAAAAGGACAAGGGCCTCAGCGGCACGAAACAATATTTAGAAAAATAAATATTTAGATTGTTGAAACAGCTCGGGGGGAGCCTCCGAGGATCGAAATGGGGGGCCGGGGGGGCGATCGCCGACCTCCCCACTTCAACCTTTTCTCTCCTCCAGCCATCTCTCTCTCTCTCTCTCTCTCTCTCTCTCTCGCTCCACCCGAATAATAGGAAGTAGAATCAGCCCGGGATGGCGGAGTGAAAGACAGACTGAGAGAGAGAGAGAGAGAGAAAAGAAAATGTGGATTTGTGATGGAATAAAACAAGTAGCAGACAGAAGTAAAACAAGAGGAAAGCATAAGCGACCCAACAGGAAGCAAATACAAAAAAAAAAAAAAAAAAAAAAACAAAAAAAGTCTCCACATAGATGACGGCTAGAGGAGGAGTGACAGCTGATGAAATGTCCCTTCTGCTGAAACCCTCTGAAGAACAACCCCCCCCCACCCCCCACCACCTCCCTCCCTCCCAACCAACAATCTAGCCATCCAGTTGTCATGCCGTCCGTCCATCCACTCACTCAAAACAAAGTGCTGCCGTCTCCTCCTGCTCCCTGGACCTCGTCCGCTGGCGTAGCTCCGCCTCCCGCCTCGCTGTTGCCTCCCACTGTCGCAGCCGCCGCCGCCTCCAGGGAGGCGGGGGTCGAAGCCGTGCTCCGCCCCCAGGGCGTCTGCCTCCATCTTGACGCTGTCGGCCAGGAAAGCGGAGTAGGCGTCGCCCTCGGCCATCAGCAGCTTCAGTTTGGGGATCCAGCTCTTACGGACCACGCGCCGCGCGTTGGTGCACATGTCTGCCGCGATGGCGTTCATCTCGCTCTCCTTGAAGCTCGGCGCAAAGTTCTGGCAGTAGACTGGGGGGGGGGGGGGGGGGGGAAGGAGACGGACAGCGGGTGGGGGCAAGAGGAGAAACGACATCAGAAGAGGAGGAAAGAGAGCAAACGAGTAAAGACTCCGGTTAAGTCAACAGTGTTAGCTAGAACGTTGGTAAATGGCCGCTTCGGGGTTCGGCCATGAAGCTTTTTTTCTTTAGATTTCCCCCCTTTTTTCTCCCCAACTGCACCCGGCCAATTACAGGAGCAGCAGAGGGGGTGGAGCAGCAACCGGAACGGCTCGGAAGAGCCGTTCCGGTTGCTGCTCCACCCCCTCTGCTGCTCCGGGGAGGGCTGCAGACGACCACGTCTCCTCCCATACACGTGGAGTCGCCAGCCGCTTCTTGTCACCCGACAGTGAGGAGTCTCACCGGGGGGGACGTAGCACGTGGAGGATCACGCTATTCCCCCCCAGTTCCCCTCCCCCTTGAACAGGCGCCCCCGACCGACCAGAGGAGGCGCCAGTGCAGCGACTAGGACGCATACCAACATCCGGCTTCCCTCCCGCGGAGAGCCGGAGGCAACGCGGGGATTCGAACCGGAGATCCCTGTGTTGGTAGGCAACGGAATAGACCGCCACGCTACCCCCGGACGCCCCCGGCCGCGAAGTTTTGAGCGCATGTTTCGTGCACTTGACTCACACTTGACAGCATGTAGTACTCGGTTATCCAGCGGTTTGCGACTGGGATCGTTGGTCGAGGATCTGATGCCTGTTCCGCAGCTGTTAGCCAGAGTGCTCCTAAGGGGAAGATACCGGCAGAAACAGACATGATGAACAACGTGACGCCTCACTGTTTACCCCCTGGGCACCGCTAAATTCACAAGTCATTTTCAAAATAATAAAACACAACCGCGTCATTGTGCGCATGCAGAGGACACGGATCAACGTCCGAACGGGAAAGCTTATAATTCCAAGTTCACGGAGAACATGGACTCTTTCAAAGGCATCTCGGCATACTTTTAAGGCTGAGCCAGTTTAAAGTAGCTGAGACACGGGGGGGGGGGGGGGGCGTCGTCCCCTCTATCTTAATGAGAATCGAGGCACAGTTCAAGAATTATGTACACTACCGTTCAAAAGTTTGGGATCACATTGAAATGTCCATATTTTTGAAGGAAAAGCACTGTACTGTTCAATGAAGATAACTTTAAACTAGTCTTAACTTTAAAGAAATACACTCTATACATTGCTAATGTGGTAAATGACTATTCTAGCTGCAAATGTCTGGTTTTTGGTGCAATATCTACATAGGTGTATAGAGGCCCATTTCAAGCAACTATCACTCCAGTGTTCTAATGGTACAATGTGTTTGCTCATTGGCTCAGAAGGCTAATTGATGATTAGAAAACCCTTGTGCAATCATGTTCACACATCTGAAAACAGTTTAGCTCGGTACAGAAGCTACAAAAA